>NC_058407.1:51412675-51633141 GCF_002201575.2 Neomonachus schauinslandi
GGGAGAGGGAGAAGTAGGCTTCCCGCGGAGCAGGGAGCCCGATACGGGGCTTGATCCCAGGACCCTGGGATCATGACCTGAGCTGAAGGCAGTCGCTTAATGACTGAGCCACCCAGGCACCCCACATGAACTTATTTTTAGCCAACAATATAGGTTTATGAAAAGTATAAGGGGAATGAATTTCAGAGGACTGTTCAGGGTTTTCAAACAGCTCAGCTTGACTACAAGAGAAGGGATATCGGCATGAGAGAACCCAAATCCACACTAGTGTAGCAGCAGTGGAGACAGAGAGGAAGTTGAGAGTGAGGAGAAGAGGATCTGCAAGATCTAAGGATCAATCACATCTAAAAAGAGTAGGCACAAAAGAAGGAACTTCACTTTTCCCAACAAGAACAGTGCTATCCTGGACATAATGCTCACACTGAAAAAAAGTTGGGCTTGGAGGAAGACTTTTTATAAATGCAGGTGGATGAATTACTATGTTTGGAGCACAAGCCTGCTACACTGTACCTGAATCTGCTGTTACAGATACCTTTAATAGAGAGTTACAATTTTTGTGAGTCCTTTCACCCAGTTGGATCAGTTATTTAACAGACTGTTACCTCCACAGGCACTTTGCTTTTATAGGAAAATGGGAGTGGGGAGGGTTCCCAATGATAAACAGTAACTTCTAATATTCTTCTTACAAACTCCCGTTCAGTTTAAGCTGAACAAACTAGTACTCGGGAAAAAACTGACAAGGAAAGTTGTTATAGAAGCAATGTCAAAGAATAAAACACTTATTTCCTCAGCAAAGGCCCTGCCTTATGAATTTTATTGAATGCCTTGGACAAAAGAACCAGGTAGTCATTCATTAAGTCGCGTGCTACCAACATATTTAGCATAGTGTTTTGTCCTCAGATTTGTTGAATGAAGGTAATAGAAACAAAGAACAGTTCTTCATCTTGTCACACTGCAATTTTATTTCCAGAACACAAGCTCTTTATAAGCAAGAAAAGTAACTCATATGGTTATCTGTAGCAGTTAGCATAGTACCTGTTACATAAAAAACCATCATGGAGTAATGAATGACTAACTGCCTGGATAAGAGCAACACAGTTCTGCCTCACGGATTTAAATTGTAAATATGAATACCAAATAAACACTCGGTACTTCTTGTCAACTTTGAGGGGCGCCTGGGTGGCTCAGTCTTGGTTTCGGCTCAGGTCAGGGTCTCAGTGTTGTGAGATCAAGCCTGCATCAGGCTCCACACTCAATGTGGAGTTGGTGAAGATTCTTTCCCCTCCCCCTCTGCTCCTCCCCCATGTGCTTTCTTTCTCTTAAATAAATAAAATCTTTAAAAGAAAAAATTCACTCAATTTATGAATGTAAAAAGAGCCTTGACTGCCAAATCTGAGGATTCTTTCTGTCCGTTTTACAATTCAGAAGTTTCAAAAATAGGATATAACCAAGTAATTCATACTTGTTTTCATATTTTTAGCTCCTTTCTTTCAACGCAATATGGGCACATGTTCTTAAACATTACCTGTCTCAATCCTGTAGTTCCTATTTAATTATATCACAAATTGTAAAAGGAAACTGACTGGCATTTTCATAGTATGTTCAAGCATGTACACTGTGCTTACCTCACTTTTTATGATCTTTTCTAAGAACTCAGTTGAAAGGGGCTTTATAAAAAACTCTGAAGTACAACATCTAAAACTATAGATTTTTAGAAGCAGGTTTTAGAAGATATCCCCAAATAAGTAATAATTGGTAAGACTACAGTATGACATAGTATCCTGTAATATGTATTCTCTCTCTGCTCTAAAGTATTACCTAGTTGTACGAAGATATGTAAGTTTTCCAAATACCTACCTTTAAGTAATTTTTAAAAACTTTAGCATCAGGCTGCTGAAGCGCTTGACAAAACTCCTGAGGGGTCAAGACAGGAGGAGAGAAAGAGAATGAATCTAATTGTATTAAAGTCACTGTAATTCAAATCCACAGTTTTCTTTTTTGAATTGTATTTAAAAAAAAACAAACATATAACTGACCATCTTAACCACCATTTTTGTATGTACGGTGCCTTACCATTAACTATATGCATACTGTTGTGCAACAGAGAGATCTCTAGAACTTTTCATCTTGTAAAATTGAAACTATACCCATTGAACATCAATTCCCCCATTTCCCTTCCCCAACACCCCTGGCCACCACCCTTCTACTTTCTGTTCCTAAGGGTTGGACTATAGATACTTCATACAGGTGGAATTATGCAGTATTTCTCTTTTTGTGACTGGCTTATTTCACTTAGCATAATGTCCTCAAGGTTCATTCACGTTGTACATGTGACAGGATGTCCTTTAAGGCTGAATAATATCCCACTGTATGTATATACTACATCTTACTTATCCATTCATCTGTCAAAAGGCATTTAAGTTGCTTTAAATCTATAGTAGTAGTATGATAACTTATCAAAGTCACCTAGAATAGTTTCTCACCAAAAAAAGGTTCTATGGCATTTTCAAATGTAATACTTGTCAGATATAGGCTGCTTTCACTTTTGAGAACATGGCTCTCCTAAACAAGGTTGACTCATGCCTGAGAAGGGAGAATAGGACAAAAACTACATTGCTCTGACTGTTCTCACCTAATAAGAGTGGTAACTGAGCAGAGCTTGACCAAAAGAAAAAGAGGTTAAGTCTAACAGAATTCTGCAAAGTGTTGTCAGAAGGCATATGAAAAAGGGAAAACTGGGGATGCTTATTTTTTATAATCAAATTATTAGATAGAAATATAATTTTGCTTTACTTAGCAATCTGGCATATTTCTATTTTTGATGGGCATTAAGCTCATGTGAGTAATTAGTAACTTACTGCTTTCATTAAAACATTACTTACATAACAAATTAAAGCTGAGAAAATCCATTAATACCTTTAAAGATGGTATGTCATGAAATAAGAGATCATAAATTCATTAAAAATGAGTTTTATGATCACTCTTATGCAAGATCTATCCTAGTTTTCATCCAATTTTTTCAATGTCTTTCATAAAATAGCATTATAAAAACTTTTTAAAAACACTGTTGGTGAAGAACCAATTCTTAGAATCTGATGGAGAGATTTGTAATCAAAACTTTAAGGGGTGGGGCGCCTGGGTGGCTCAGTCGTTAAGCGTCTGCCTTCGGCTCAGGTCATGATCCCAGGGTCCTGGGATCAAGCCCTGCATCAGGCTCCCTGCTCGGCGGGAAGCCTGCCTCTCCCTCTCCCACTCCCCCTGCTTGTGTTCCTGCTCTCGCTATCTCTCTCTGTCAAATAAATGAATAAAATCTTTAAAAAAAAAAAAACAAAAAAACAAAACTTTAAGGGGTGCCTGGGTGGTTCAGTCGTTAAGCGTCTGCCTTAGGCTAGGTCATGATCCCAGGGTCCTGAGATTGAGCCCTCCATTGGGCTCCCCCTACTCGTGCTTGCTCTCTGTCAAATAAAATCTTAAAATAACAACAACAACAAAACATCTCTGATATCTCAATTAGATCTATGTGCTATTGGACAAGTCTGGATAACTACACGCCAAGAAAATCACTGAATGCCATTAAAAAAATTACTCTGCAATAGTGTAAAAATGTAACATCGCTTTCCAGATACTTCACAATATAGTTTCAGATTTAAAAATTAAGCATTGATAAGCTTGGCATATGTAAAATAAACTACCTAGCACCAATCTTCAGAGTAGGTTTGTGTGTTGTGGTGCCCTTTGGCAGTCTGGGGGAGCCTACTGGACTCCTTTTAGAATTTTTTTTTAAATCTATTATTATTGGGGCGCCTGGGTGGCTCAGTTGTTAAGCATCTGCCTTCGGCTCGGGTCATGGGCCCAGGGTCCTAGGATCGAGCCCCACATCAGGCTCCCTGCTCGGCGGAAAGCCTGCTTCTCCCTCTCCCACTTCCCCCGCTTGTGTTCACTCTCTCACTGTGTCTCTCTCTCTGTCAAATAAACAAATAAAATATTAAAAAAAAATCTACTGGGCGCCTGGGTGGCTCAGATGGTTAAGCATTTGCCTTCGGCTCATGTCATGATCCCAGGACCCTGAGATCAGGACCAGAACTGAAGGCAGACGCCCAACTGACTGAGCCACCCAGGCACCCCCATTTTTTAAAATTTATAATACATGGGATTACAAAGAAAACTAATTATAATGGCTTATGGTTATCAAAAAGTATTTTTGATATGTACTAGAATAGTAAGACTTACTGACTCAGATAACAAGGTCTGGTGGTGTATCTTAAGAACTCACAATTTCAGTATCTTGAAGTATAAACAGTATTGTGAGATCCCTGGAACAACTAATGTGACACAAAAAAATCTGTGATTTCTACTGGTGACAAAGTCACAGGCAATGCGAATGCTACTGTGCTTTGTGATTTGTCACCTACACAATGGTAGGAAATTAAGCTTTTGGTTAAAGGTTAGTGAAAATAAAAATATAATTTTCTCCCATTCAATTTCATATACCCCTGAAGTCTGAACTCTGTGATCCTGTATATAGTAAAACATCAAGTTGAATGCAGTTTAACTTTTTCTTTTCTTTTTTTCAGTTTAACTTTGTTGAATCAAAATTTAGATTGAACTACATAGTCCTATTTCTTTAATTAAATTAAGAGAAATATCTGCTCTGACAGCTCTTACCTGAATTATTTCTGGAGCTACTTGCAAGGAAGGCAGGTATTCTTGTTGAAGATACTGAACACATTCTGGGCCCTGAAAATCAAAAGATAATTATAACTGAATTATTTTCTTGATATTAATAATGCATAAAAAGAAATTAGAATGACACATGTATACATCAAACACAATATGGTATTGTGATTAAGAATTAGTCTGGAGGGGCACCTGGGTGGCTCAGTCGTAAAGTGTCTGCCTTCGGCTCAGGTCATGACCCCAGGGTCCTGGGATCGAGCCCTGTATTGGGCTCCCTGCTCGGCGGGAGCCCTGCTTCTCCCTCTCCCTGCCGCTCTCCCTGCTTGTGTTCCCTCTCTCGCTGTGTCTGTGTCAAATAAATAAATAAAATCTTAAAAAAAAAGAATATAGTCTGGAGCCAGACTGCTTTGGTTTGAGGCCTGGCTCTGGTAAATTTCTGGTAACTTGAGCAGGTTACTTAATCTCTCTGAGCCTGAGTTTCCCCACCTGAAAAATGGGAGTTACTGTGAGGAGTGGATGAGTTAAGAAATATAAAGCTTTTAGAATAGTGTTTAGCATTCATTACATGTTAACATTACTTAGCATTATATAGTGAAGATTAAACAAATATTCTTCTAAATCAGGGAAGTAACAAAGCCAGAGTCTTCCAAGCACTGAAAGAAGACAGCAAACAGAGGTGCTCTTGTTCAATCTACCCCTGGGTAGATTATATGGTGTCTGCAGGTACATGAGGGGAAGCCTTTGGGCAAGTATAGGGTAGTAACCATCCTGAGAAACTAAAACACAAGCAAGAAATAACAAAATGATATGTTAAGAGATAATAGCAATAAAAGTACACCTCCCTTTTTCCTGTTTGACCATCATAGAACAGGAATTCAGCAGCCAAATGAGGAAACCACTGAGAAAGATAGGGTGATTTGCCCAGTGTGCTGTTGATTTCATCTGTACTGAAAAGCAGGTCATCTGATTTCTAAAACCATTGCTCTTGTCTGCCATCTTTTAGCACTTCTAGATGCTAAAAATTACAATAGTGTTCTGTTTTTGTTTCTTTTTTTAGTAAACTTCGTGAGGGAAGGCAGATGTATTCTACAAACTAATCCCAAACCCCTGCCCCTTCTCAGAAGCTGTAAAGGAACTTAGGATACAATTTGAAAATGGTTTTCTTATAACAATGTGTTTGAGAGAGTGGCCTGAAGCAAATGTAATAAATCCAGTACTTCTCTCTCTCACTCACACACACACCGCCCCCCCCTCACTTTCAAACCTGAGTCTGATTTAAAGATTTTAATATGTTGATGACTCCAACCCTGGTCCAACTGAAAGTAACAGTTATCAAAATGAAATCATCATCATAAAAAAAAAAAAATATATCAATCCATCTCTCCTCAATGCACTTTTCCCTGCCTTAACACTTGAATTTCCTGTTTAATAATACTCCTGAATCAAAGAATTCATGTTTCTCCTTCCACCCTGGTCCCTGCCCCTCTAACCCAATGGGCCTATGGCATAATTTAATGCCCTCTCAAAGGAAAGCTATTCCTAATTCAGAAGAGCTAACAATGCACTGTTTGTGAAAGCTTCTCAGATCTGTTCTACATTCCTTCTCACATTTTGGGGGTTTTTTGGTTTTGTTTTGTTTTTGCTGCATTTCACTGCGAAATGTAAGTTATTTATTTAAAGTATAGTTGATTTCTTACCTTTTCTCTTTTTTTTTTTTTTTAAGTAAGCCCTATGCCCAACGTGGGGCTTGAACTCACGACCCCAATATCAAGAGTTGCATGCTCTCCCAACTAAGCCAGCCAGGCGGCCCCCTCCTTGACTTTCTAGCATCCTCTCTTATGAGTCTTTTCTCTTATCATTCGTACCTCTTGGTTCTACTTCTAGCTTTCTCTTGACTCTTGCTTTACCCAGGGTTTTTTCTATTCTGGTCTTAGAAAGTCTCATTCATTCCTACCACTTCACCTTGACTACACACTGTGGACTCCAAAATCAGTATTTAGTTCTAATTGCTTCAGACCCATATTCCAAACTGCTCTCTGAATATGCTTCCAAGTTATACTAAATTATAACCCTAGTGCCCACTGACTTCCCAACTTTTCATATATAACACAAAGCTGCTTACTACCTAATCCTATTCTACTTTTTAGCTATTACTTCTACCTCCCTACTTCAGCTAAACAGGATAATTCTATTATTTTCTATCAAATCCACAAGGCAACATCTGCTCTATCTTCATATACCTGCTTAACTTTGCCCAGAATGACAGCTCCTCTTGTCAGTCCAATGAGTCTACATGTGTCCTAAGGCCTATCAAAAACCAAAACCAAAACCACTTCTTTCCTATGGCTTTCTTAGATTGCCAACATAAGCAAAATTGCTGGCTCATCTTTAGTCTCACAATATTACATTTAATATAGATATACTAATTTAACGTATCTCTATTCAAGTACTTAACACACTGAGTTATTTACACATTGTGTCCCGATTCTAAGTCCTAAAAATATTGGGGGACTAGCAGCTCCCTCGCTGCCATCTATTGAAAGTCAGCCCTCGACACAAGCGTTTGTAAAAAAATAAAAATAAAAAAAACAATATTGGGGGACTTTTAAACTTAATTCATCTTTATACAGCTCCCCTGCTGCCCTCCCCTCCCCCCCCAGTCCCCACATACTCTTCACCCTGGCATAGTAGGCATAAAACCCTTCAAATCTGTATCAGAATCAAAACTCAAGTTCAGGGCGCCTGGGTGGCTCAGTCGGTTAAGCGACTGCCTTCGGCTCAGGTCATGATCCTGGAGTCCCTGGATCGAGTCCCGCATCAGGCTCCCTGCTCAGCGGGGGGTCTGCTTCTCCCTCTGACCCTCCCCCCTCTCATGTGCTCTCTCTCATTCTCTCTCTCTGAAATAAATAAATAAAAATCTTAAAAAAAAAAAAAAAACTCAAGTTCAAATGAGGGAGTGGACTGCATGGAGACTGGTGAATACTTTTTTGGGGGGTGGGGCAAGCTGCTCTGTGGGAATGCGAATCCTTTGTTGGCATCCTGGCTTTGAAAAAAGCTGGAGATAGGAATTTTTCTTTTTTAAAAAAAGTACCTGATTTTTATTTTTAAAATTTTATTATTTTTTTAAGTAGGCTCCATGCCCAACATGGGGCTCAAACTCACAATCCTGAAATCAAGAGCTGCACGCTCACTGACTGAGCCAGCCCGGCGCCCCAGTACCTGATTTTTAAATGTTTACAATCAAATTCATGTTACTAAAAAATACTGTACAAGATAAACAACTCACCAGCTGGATTCAGCCCAGAATCACTTACAATTTTGCAAATGATTAGATTGACAAGGAGAACAAAACATTCTAAAGTAGCAAAGCACTCTAACCATTTATAATATTAAGAATTTGGGGAAATCTGGCTGTGAAGAGCCAAATGAGTCATGAAATGTGGATCTTTTTTAGAATTTTTTGCATTCTTTGTCAAACCAAAATGAACATACATTTTAAACTTCTTGTTACCCAAAACAGAAAGGACAGTAATAGATACCGCTTTCATTCAACCCCTTCCTCACATCCAAAAAAGACAGGACTAAATCAACTTTTACAAAAGATACAGCAACGAGACAAGTCAAACACAATTAAAACCATAACAAATCTGCATTTACGACGAAAACGAAGGGGCACAGAGTGCAAGGCTTACCCGTTTGAGATGAATTGTTTTCAATGTCACCGCACACTCAGATAAAGCCTATGAAAAACAAGTGTGAGATTTTTAATACACTCAATTTTTGGTTACCGATCCCACTTGTCTCTTTATTTCCCTGGCCACTGCTCATTAACAATTACTCCCAAACAAAGGACAGAGGAAGGAAAGGGACAAGCATATGGAATAAGTGGGTTGGATAGAAAAAGGAAAAAATACAAAAATGCTGTCTTAATGCAGTATATCAAATCATAAAATCTAGTTTTTACTAGGTTTTGGGTAAAGGAGTAAAGGGCACTGCTTGACATTAGTATTCTGAAAAAATGAGATTTAGGGAAACTATCATCTAAGCAAAAAAAAGTTACTCTTAATGGTTAAGAAAAAACCATTAAGCGCAAAGTTTAGAATGAAAGTAGTAGAAAATTAGTAACTCAATCAAGTTTTAATGAGTGCTTGTATCATGTACCCTTTCATGGTCCTAGAAAAAGAGGAGTTGGAGGCTGTTAAAGTTGAAGGAGTTGGATTTTATATTTTAAACTTTAGTATCAGGATTCAGTAAGAATCTACAAAAGGTCCAGAAGATATATCAACCTTTTAAAAATGAATCCTAATTTGAAATTAATTTTAAAAAAATAATGGCAATGAGACTAATATAGTCAACCTGGCATTAAAGAAATTGTGAGTTAGAATACACAAGATGGACACAAGGCAAACAAAGATTCCTAGGTGCTTACCAACACTGTTTGTGCATCTGCCAGGTCAAAGGTTTGTTTTAAAGGTGCTAGGAAACATGCAGGGACAATGTGCTTATAAACAAAATCAGCAAATCCCACTGGTCCATCTTTACCTCCTGTCAAGAGAATTCAAATTTTCATCTTGTATAAAAAGAAAGTCAATTAGTTATCACTGGAGAAAGTTAACTCCCAGCTCCTAAGTTAGAGCTAGGGTTCCATCTCTACGGGTCTTAGGAAACAAGTTGTGGAATGAAGTTTTTTGTTTTTATTTATTTATTTTTAATCCTCTTACCCCAGAGTTCTACCAACTTGGAGAGGATGATAAAACATGTCTTCTGTGCAATTGGATCTGGATATTCAACTGCTCCTTGGATAACAGTAACCAGCACTCGTTCTACATTCTCTGCACCTGAAGAGAAATAAAAACTTGATTTAATTTTTTTTATTTTTATTTTTTTTTGAAAGATTTTATTTATTTACCACAGAGAGAAACACAGCGAGAGAGGGAACATAAGCAGGGGGAGAGGGAGAGGGAGAAGCAGGCTTCCCGCTGAGCAGGGAGCCCGATGCGGGGCTCGATCCCAGGACCCTGGGATTATGACCTGAACCGAAGGCAGACGCTTAATGACTGAGCCACCCAGGCGCCCCAAAACTTGATTTAATTTTAAAGATTTATTTATTTTAGAGAGAGAGAGAGAGAGCATGAGTGGGGGGAGGGGGAATCTTCCAGTAGACTCCCCACTGAACAGGGAACCTGACGTGGGGCTCCATCTCACAATCTGGAGATCATGACCTGAGCCGAAACCAAGAGTCCGACACTTAATGGACTGAGACACTCAGGTGCCCTAAGCTTAATTTTAAAAAGAACTAGAAAGGCAACCTGAAGCACTCACTTCATTGTTTCTTTTCCTTTTTTTTTTTTTAAGTTTTTATTTTTTATTTTTATTTATTTATTTATTTTTTTAAAGATTTTATTTATTTATGAGAGAGAGAATGAGATAGAGAGAGAGAGAGCATGAGACGGGGGAGGGTCAGAGGGAGAAGCAGACTCCCTGCCGAGCAGGGAGCCTGATGCGGGACTCGATCCCGGGACTCCAGGATCATGACCTGAGCCGAAGGCAGTTGCTTAACCAACTGAGCCACCCAGGCGCCCCCTTTTTTAAGTTTTTATTTATTTATTTGAGAGAGAGAGTGAGAGAGAGAAAGAGCACAAGAGGGAGGAGCGGGAGAGGGAGAAGCAGACTCCCTGCTGAGCAGGTAGCCCG
Organism: Neomonachus schauinslandi; assembly: GCF_002201575.2. Classification (NCBI taxonomy): domain Eukaryota; kingdom Metazoa; phylum Chordata; class Mammalia; order Carnivora; family Phocidae; genus Neomonachus; species Neomonachus schauinslandi. Next base: position 51,423,047 of record NC_058407.1, read on the forward strand.
ATGCGGGACTTGATCCCGGGACTCCAGGATGATGACCTGAACCGAAGGCAGTCGCTTAACCAACTGAGCCACCCAGGCGCCCTCTTTTCCTTTTTTTAAAAGATTTTATTTATTTATTGGAGAGAGAGAGAGAGAGAGAAATGGAACACGGGGAGGGGCAGAGGCAGAAGCAGACTCCCCTCCGAGCAAGGAGTCTGACATGGGGCTTGATGCTGGGACTCCAGGATCATAAACACTTAACTGACTGAGCCATCCAGGCACGCCTCATTGTTTCTTTTAATTTTTATTTTTGGGTAATTCACTTTTATTTTTATTTATTTTTTTTAAGTTATGATTGTTTTAATTTAAATCTTAGGTAGTTAACATACAGTGCAATATTGGTTTCTGGCATATAATTCAGTGATTCATCACTTACATACAACACCCAGTGCTCTTCATAACTAAGTGCCCTCCTTAATACCCATCACCCATCTAGCCCATCCCCCACCCACCTCCCTCCATCAACCTTGTTTATCTACCGTTGAGTCTTTTATAGCTTCTTTTGCTCTCTCCTTTTTAACCCATTCCCATATGTTCATGTTTTTGAAATTCCACATGAGTGAGATCATATAGTATTTGTCTTTCTCTGACTTATTTCACTTAGAATACACTCTAAGAATACACTCTAGCTCCATCCATGTCATTGTAAACGGCAAGATTTCATTCTTTTTGATGGTAAACTAACATTCCATTGTGTATATATATACCACATCTTCTTTATCCATACATCAGTCATTTGGGCTCTCTCCATAGTTTGGCTACTGTTGATAACGCTGCTATAAATATCCAGGTGCATGGATCCCTTCGAATCTGCATTTTTGTATCCATCGGGTAAATACCTAGTACCGCAATTGCTAGATCATAGGGTAGCTCCATTTTTAACTTGTTGAGGAACCTTCATACTGTTCTCCAGAATTGCTGCACCAGTTTGCATTCCCACTAATAGTGCAAGAGGGTCCCCCTTTCTCCACATCCTTGCCAACACCTGTTGTTTCTTGTGTTAATTTTAGCCATCCTGACAGGTGTGAGATGGTTATCTCATCTGGTTTTGATTTGCATTTCCCTGATGATGACTGATGTTGGGCATCTTTTCATGTGTCTGTGAGCCATCTGGATGTCATTTTTAGAAAAGTGTCTCATCATGTCTTCTGCCCATTTCTTAATTGGGTTATGTGTTCTTTGGGTGTTGAGTTTGTTAAGTTCTTTATAGATTTTGGATACTAGCCTTTATCTGATAAGACATTTACAAATATCTTCTCCCATTCTGTCGATTGTCTTTTGGTTTTGTCGACTATTTCCTTGGCTGTGCAGAAGCTTTTTATCTTGATGACGTCCCAATAGTTCATTCTTGCTTTTGTTTCCTTACCTGTGGTGATGTGTTAGTAAGGAGTGGCTATGGCTGAGGTCAAAGAGGTTTCTGCCTTTGTTCTCCTCGAGGATTTTGATTGTTTCCCGTCTCACATTTGGGTCTTTCATCCATTTTGAATTTATTTTTGTGTATGATGTAAGAAAGTGGTCCAGTTTCATTCTTCTGCATGTGGCTGTCTAGTTTTCCCAACACCATTTGTTGGAGAGACTGTCTTTTTTCCATTGGCTATTCTTTCCTGCTTTGTCGAAGATCGGTTGACCACATAGTTGTGGGCCCATTTCTGGGTTTTCTATTCCGTTCCATTGATCTATGTGTGTTTTTATGCCAGTACTATACTATCTTCATGACTGCAGCTTTGTAATATAACTTAAAATCCCGAACTGTGATGCCTCCATCCAGGTTTTTCTTTTTCAGAATTGCTTTGGCTATTCAGGGCTATTCAGTGGTTCCATATAAATTTTAGTATTGTTTTTTCTAACTCTGTGAAAGATGCTGGGGTATTTTGATGGGGATTGCATTAAATATCTAGATTGCTTTGGGCAATATAGACATTTTAACAATGTTTGTTCTTCCAATCCACGAGCATGGAATGCTTTTCCATTTCTTTGTGTCCTCCTCAATTTCTTTTATAAGTGTTTTATAGTTTTCGGAGTATAGATTTTTTACTTCTTTAGATTTGTTCCTAGGTATCTTATTGTTTTTGATGCAATTGCAAATGGGACTGATTCCTTGATTTCTTTTTCTGCTGCTTTGTTATTGGCATATAGAAATGCAACAGATTTCTACACATTGATTTTATATCCTGTGACTTCGCTGAATGAATTCCTATATGAGTTCTAGCCATTTTCTGGTGGAGTCTTTCAGGTTTTCTACATAGAGTATCATGTTGTCTGCAAATAGTGAAAGTTTGACTTCTACCTTGCCATTCTGGATGCCTTTTATTTTTGTGTCGTCTGATTGCTGAGGCTAAGACTTCCACTACTATGTTAAATAGTAATGGTGAGAGTGGATATCCCTGTCTTGTTCCTGACCGTAGGGGAAAGGCTCTGTTTTTCACCATCGAGGATGCTATTAGCTGTGGATCTTTCGTATATGGCCTTTATGATGTTGAGGTATGTTACCTTTATCCCTACTTTGTTGAGGATTTTTTCTTTTTTTAAGATTTTATTTATTCATTTGAGATTGAGAACACAAGCAGGGGGAGAGGCAGAAGGAGAAGCAGACTCCCCGCTGAGCTGGGAGCCCGACATGGGGCTCGATCCCAGGACATGCAGATCATGACCCCAGCAGAAAGCAGAAGCTCAAACATCTGAGCCACCCAGGTGCCCACTGTTGAGGATTTTTATCAGGAAAAGATGCTATATTTTGTCAAATGCTTTCTCTGCGTCTATTGACAGGATCATATAGTTCTTATCCTTTCTTTTATTAATATCGTGTATCACACTGATTGACTGTATTACAAATACTGAACCACCCCTGAAACCCAGGAATAAATCCTATTTGAATGTGGTGACTAACTCTTTTAATGTACTATTGAATTTGATTTGCTAGGATTTTATTGAGAACTTCTGCATCCATGTTCATCAGGGACATTGACCTATAATTCTCCTTTTTAGTGGGGTCTTTGGTTTTGGAATCAAGGTAATGCTGGCTTTGTAGAATGTGAAGTTCTCACTCCATGTAGTGTAACAAGACAAAAGCATTTATGGAATTGGTAAGATCCCTCAATTTTTTTTTCTTCTTCATTTTTTTTTTTTTTAGATTTTATTTACTTATTTGACAGAGAGGGAGAGCACAGAGGGAGAGTGAGAGGGAGAAGCAGACTCCCTGCTGAGCAGAGAGGCCGACACGGGACTTGATCCCAGGACCCCGGGATCATGACCTGAGCCAAAGGCAGACGCCTAACTGACTGAGCTACCCAGGCATCCCAGATCCCTCAATTTTTATTAACTTGGCTCCTAAATTTTAAGCATAAAACACTGAAAAGTAACTAGTCCCATGTTATTTTGCCCTCTGGATTTCTTGTATAGCAAAATTCTCTATGTTGATCGATACAGTCCCATTTATTTTTAATTTCAAAATAGCAAACTGGCCAGTAAGACTCATCTGTCAGGTCAATTCTGGCAAGCTGCCACCATGCTATTTATACTACTGAGGAATCAATTAAAGAATACTGCCCTAGGAAAAAGGGAACTGAATACAAATTAATTTTAAGGTAGATCCTCTACATGAAATTGATTCCCACCTTGATGATAACGAACTGTCACCCCAGAGGCAAACATACAACCACTTTAAAAGTTTGGTATTTACTTCAACTAGCTCTTGCTCATACTGACATACAACGGCTACAAGGCCTGAAGCAGATAATCTCAGCGTCCCACCTTGATTTGCTATGACTTCACTCATTCCACTGCCTGTGACAGTTTGCAGGAAAGCAAAGTAACTCCTTCGTAACATTTGCTTCTCTAAAGCAGCAGACTGGTCATTTTCTTCTGCTGGTCGGAGCAATACCTCAAAAATTGCATGAAGTAGAGGCATGAACATTTGCTGTAAAAATGGAGATACCTGTATCTGAAGATAAAAAACAAAAATTATTTCAGAAATGTGAAAGATAAATATTAATATGAAGCTTAGAAAACCACATTTTACATAAAGCCTTTATCCAGTGTTTCCAGTTAGGATATATATTTGCATAATCCTGTTGGCAAATACCAGTATTAGGACAAAAATCTGTTATTACGCATATACATTATTGAAATCTTCAAAATTGTTAAGTTCAACTCATTTCTTACAGTTCAAGATTCAGGTTAAAATAATAGGGATTCAGATGTATTTCACAATTGAATATCACCATAGAATATTTTTAAATTTAAATTATCAAAAAATGAATTCTATTGCTAAATTACAAGTAGAATTTATATGATTGGGCTCTCAAGACTTTTTGTGCCTCGATTCAAATTGCTTAATTTCTCGGTCTCAATTTCTTCGTCTATAAAATACAACAGTTCTTGCTAGGGCTGTTAGGAGGATCAAATGAATTAATGTACAAAAAAAGGCTTTAAAATGGATTTTGAACAGAAAGCACTATGCGTTAGCCATTTTTATCAGCCAGCTTATACTTGGTTTACATTTCCTTGTACAATAAAACTGACTTTAATACAATGAATGAATTTCAAACTCCTGTTTGGGCACCCAAGTTACAAGTTTTTATTTACCTCAAGATATTTTAGTCCTCGATGCTACTTTCATTTGCTTTTCTAAAAGAGCAGACTATTTTCTTCTGCACAGGGCAGATAAGGTTTGTTTTGATTAAAACAACCATTCAACATGGCCTATGTGTCAGGCAGTGTGCTAGACACTGGAGAGGACAACAATATCTATACTCCATGCCCTCAAGTGACTTAGGTTAAAAAAAAAACAAACCCAAGGGCAAATGCCAAAATGTATCTAAAGATCAATAGATCTAATTTGTCAGTCAGGAGATTCTCTGAGCCCATAGGTCTGTGGTACCTTAAATTTGGCTGTAATCTGGTTGATAAGAGGAATGAACTCCTGGAGGTCTTTTCCTTCACAATCTTTGAGCATGTGTTCTGAGGCAGACGGGATGAATGGAAGAACTTCTTCCTCTAGGCAAATAATCATGCGATGAAGGAAAGTACGAACTCCACTTCTGAGAATATCCTTTTGCAAGGGACAACTGAGGGCTGGCAAGAATGTCTGTAAACAATCCAGATAAACTTCGGAACAGCCACACTGTTTCACAGTCTGCTTGTTGCTGAAAGCTTTGCTGGTTCGGCTACACAAGCAAAATCAGGCAACTAGTTTTAACTTTAGGCTTTAATAAAAGTTTTATGGAGTAATGAAAAATAATGCATAACCAATTACACAATCGACAAAACTAAGGAGCCAATTATTTAGTTTCTATGACATGACTGCTTCCATCTTTCGCTAATATGGTTATTTATATACTATTGCTTCCAGGTGCCATTCCAGAAAGGGTTCAAATTAAATGAGTGAGAGGTAATTAATATAAGCCTTCTAATGAGAACCCACCTAAATGTTTTACTAAAATCCTACTGATGAAGTATGCAGAAAAGAGAAAAAAAAACCCACTGCTACGACTGGGCTGTACTAGACAATCTGCAAACTACGGATTTAAATTTAGAAAAAATCCTTAGAATCAAGTTATTTATACGACCTAACATTAGCTTTTGCACTGAAGTATTCTATACAGCAATTTCTTTGTGCAGCTTATTAGCAATTACTACAACTTCCATACTGTTATTGTTTGCCAATAAAATGTATGGGCAGAGAGAAAGAAAAGACAGCTTGGGTAGTCTTCAGGACACAATGAGAGAGCTAAAAAGAAGCCTCAAGACTTTATCAGTACCAAGACTGAGCAAAGATGTCCCAATATATCACTGTTTATATAAACTCTCAAGCTAGGGATGCCTGAGTGGCTCAGTCGGTTAAGCATCTGCCTTCGGCTCAGGTCATGATCCCAGGGTCCTGGGATTGAGCCCGTCAGGCTCCTTGCTCAGCGGGGAGCCTGCTTCTCCCTCTGCCTGCCGCTCCCCCTGCTTGTGCTCTCTTTCTCTGACAAATAAATACAATCTTTTGAAAAACAAAAACAAAAAACTTTTCAGCTAATCCCCCTAAATACATGATCAATTTATACTAAAGAAGTCAGAAGAGTTAAGGATTTAGACAGTTGTCAAACCAGAAATGCAGAATATTATGTGATCTATTCCCTTCTTCAGCCAAATCTTCTAATTCACTGGATTTAGAGAAGAAAGGTTTAGATAATTCTCTCGACAATTCAGTTTTCAAAACATGGATGTGTGTGTGTAATTCTAAAAGATCCAAGTAAATGGTTCTGTGTGTGCACAGACACTCAATTTACAATTGTAATTATAATCACACTCACCTGGCAAATCCAACAGCATGGTTCAGACAGTCTGCTAGTGATGCCTGTCTTTCTTCATCTTGTGCTAGCATCAATTTTTCTAACAGAATTTTAAACTTCTCCATTAGTGGGGTCAAAAGATTTCTCATTAAGGCTTGTTTCCGTTCAGCTGGATATTCACTATTAACAATCAGCACTCCGGCTGTCTCATAAATAAACAGCTGATCATCACTGCTCAACAAAGACTGGTAACCATTCTCCTAGAAAGAAATTTAGTCCTATTGGTGTTTATCATTGTTCCTTCAGTTCCTCTCATTTAAGCACAGTAAGTCCAATAGGAATAGGAGATATAATCACATCAACGCATTATTAAAAAGTAGATCAAGTACTTATAAAAAACAAATTTTCTCCTAGGACCATATAATGGAAAGAAAACTGAATTCGAGGTCAAAAGGTCATGGGTCTAATTCTACCCTTGATAAAACTTTGCAAATTATCATAGAAAATTTTAGTTAGCCTTCTAACTTGTTCTCACTCTTGTTTTTTAAAGATTTTATTTATTTGAGAGAATGAGAGATAGAGAGCATGAGAAGGGAGAGGGTCAGAGGGAGAAGCAGACTCCCCACCTCGCAGGAAGCCCAATGTGGGACTCGATCCTGGGACTCTAGGATCATGACCTGAGCCGAAGGCAGTCGCTCAACCAACTGAGCCACCTAGGCGCCCCTAACTTGTTCTCTTTTGTAAAAATCTTATTTGTACAAACTGTTACGAGAATAAAAATGAGATGTACAAAGGTGCTTTGAGGGGCGCCTGGGTGGCTCAGTAGGTTAAGCGTCTGCATTCGGCTCACGTCATGATCCCAGAGTCCTGGGATCAAGTCCCACATCAGGCTGCTTGCTTAGTGGGCAGCCTGCTTCTGCCTGCCACTCCCCCTGCTCATGCTCTCTTCTGTCTCAAATGAATAAAATCTTAAAAAAAAATCTAGACTTACAACATAAATTATGTGGTGATTTTATATAATGAAAACCTCATCTAGGGGCACCTGGGTGGCTCAGTCAGTTGAGCATCTGACTCTTGATTTAGACTCTGGTCATAATCTCAGGGTTGTGGGATCGAGCCCCGCAACAGGATCTGCGCTTGGCAGGGAGTCTGCTTGAGATGCTCTTCCTCCTCCAACTCACACTCTCTAAGATAAATAAATCTTTAAAAAAAAAAATCCTCATCTATTAAAAGAAGCATGTCCCTATATAAAAGTAGCTAAAGCATTTCAGTACCACTAAGACTAATTACTCCTGTAGCAGTTGAGAACACAAAGATAAAGTAGCTATATAAGGAACTTAAAAAATGGATACTCAAAACCCTATTAAGCAGACAACATCTGGTAAAAGCAATTTGAACAAAACCTTTTTTTATACTAAAAAGAGATTATGGGTATAGTACAAGCCCTTGTTTATATGAATGGTATAAAAAACATGAAAAACTTCTAATATTGATAGGATAATATGGCTAAATAGTACTTTTCCTTTTTAAGTAGGCTCCATACCAGCGTGGAGCCCAACACCGGGCTTGAACTCACAACGCTGTGATCAAGACCTGAGCTGAGATCAAGAGTCAGATGCTTAATGGACTGAGCCACCCAGGTGCATGAGGACTTTCTGAATGCCTAAGTCTTATAGGTCAGTGTGAACTGCCAGGGAAAATTGGCATTAATCAGATGAAATACTTTAATATATAGGTTTTTGTAATATGCAAAAATAATTTAACCATATAATTCATTAGTAATCTTTCATGCAGTGAAATTATGTAACCACTATACTCTAAATACTAATATTTACTTAAAAGAATAAAAGTATTTTTATGTTTAACATTTCTCAAGTGGCTGCTCTAGTAGCAATTCTAACAAAATGAAAAAAATGAGTCAATGTCAGTATACAAAAACATGTAGAAGTTAAAACATAGTTACAAAGTATCTCAACTTAAATATTTCTTGTGAAATGAATACCAAAATATCAACTAGCATTTAACCTTTACCCAAAGCCTTAAATTACCCCCCCAAAAGTCAATCTAATGGTAACAGTCACTTCGAATGGCTAATATGATCTTATACTAAACAGGAAATAGTTTAGAAATTGAATTTTTCCTTCTCCATAAACTACTTCAGCATTTAACAGAGAGAGCAGACCATATCTCACTCTGCCAAATTTATCAGTCAACTCTTTTCCATTTTTAATTTTTTTTAAGATTTATTTATTTATTTGGGGGGGGGAACAGAGGGAGAGGGAGAGAGAAACTCAAGCAAACTCTGCACTGAGTGAAGAGCCCGATGGGGGGCTCGATTCCACAAACCTGAGATTATGACCCAAGCAGAAAAACACTTAACTGACTGTGCCACCCAGGCGCCCCTCCATTTTTATTAATTCTATTACTATGCTTTGTTTGCTAATCGCAACAGAATTTTGGTAAACAGAACTAACTAATCCTTGTATAAAATCCCTCATCCCTGCCACCAGCATCCACCATTAAGAAAACTGCCCACAAGGCATTAGCATTAAAGGCTAAAGGCATGTGTGGCATCAATGATACTTGGGGAAAATCTGTAATTTGGAAAGATAGATACTTACAGGTGGAGAAAGCTCTAGTAAATCTTGTATTCTATTCAGAATATCCTCAATAAAAGGATTCATTTGTTTACTGAATAAAGGCAAAAAAGGAAAATCACAATTATGTAAACCACTGTGCTCAAAATACCAAATTCCCTTTTAAAAAGGATGGAACTAAAAAAAAAGGTTCAATTCTAACCTAGTCGGATGTAATCATTAAGACAAGCTAGGATTTTAAAAAATTACAACCTTATATACCTAAGAACAAGTAGTTTTCATGCCAAGAAAATGGTACTAGTAAAAACAATACAAAACAGAAAGGTCAAAAAATTTATTTCCAAGAAATATATTCTTTAGAATTTCAAAGAAGCCATAGAGTAATCCACAGCAATAAAACTGTTAGTTAAATAATTAATGTCATTAGTGATGACAGGTATTACATATAAAAGTATGCAAACAAATCATTTTGCAGTGATGAACCTGGCTAATGAACAGTAAAAGAAGTCATAACATGATACCTAAAAAGAAAACCTAATAAAAAGCCTTAGAACAAAACCCAAATCTACCACAGGCTTTTAGAAAATAATTTATAGGTCTCATTTAACAATCTTAAAAACAAAAAGTAAACAGAACAGTTGACATTTAGTACTTACTTCAGAGATTTGACAAATCTGGAAAACAGGTAAGCAGTTCTGCTCCGTACTTTTGCACTAGAATGCCGCAGACCTCTATGATCTAAGAAAGCCATCTAAAGAAACAGAGTCACTCACTATTTCTGCACTTACTTAAAATTTTTATTGGTATTGTCACAATGTATTTTTGTTCACATCAAATTTTACTTCTTAGCTCCTGAATGGCAGGAGCCAGGTATATAAAATAAGTAATCCTTAAGGACACCAACAGGCCCCTGAGGACTTGTTTTAGATGACTGATTAAGCCAGAAACTGTCCATTTTAAAAAATAGAGGAGGGGTTGGTTTCAGTATATTCAAGAGTTTCTGAGAGCTTCTGGCTCTGGGAAAAGTTATAAAGACAGAATCCTATCTGCTCATTAGCTGAAATACATGGAAATCCACCCCCCCACCAGAAACGGAGAATAAATGGATACTTACTAGTACACATGGAATGTGTTGAGGTTCAACTGTGAAAAATTTTTCATATCTAACAACAGTTTCAAAGAACTCCAATGTCACAGATGTATGCTGATAGGAACTAACTCCTGATGTTACCAACTGGGCAGGAAAAAGTTAAGAAATCTGTCCTTATTCATTGTAACATCAAAATGCCCCAGTATTAACAGATGCTAAATTAAGGAACTCCCACTAGCTTATAGTGAAAACAGAAAATTATGTTCAAAATAAATTATCTGTAGTATACTTACAGTTCGCATCATATCCTGCAAAGCACTAGCTTTTGAAACATCACCTGAGAAGTGAGCACCATGAGATACTGGAAGAGCTTCTGCCAACATATACAGCAATCTTATTGCTACCTCAACTTCCATAAAACGTGTAGTCTGCCAATTCCTACCAAAAGAGAATATATATGTGAGATCTGAATATAAACATTTCATATAACACCAACAAAAGTCTCTTTAATTATTAAGTCATAGCAATTATTGGGGCTCCTGGGTGGCTCAGTTGTTAAGCGTCTGCCCTCGGCTCAGGTCATGGTCCCAGGGTCCTGGGATTTAGCCCCGCATTGGCCTCCCTGCTCGGCGGGAAGCCTGCTTCTCCCTCTCCCACTCCCCCTGCTTGTGTTCCCTCTCTCACTGTGTCTCTCTCTGTCAAATAAATAAAATCTTTAAAAAAAAAAAGTCATAGCAATTATTAATTTTTTTAGTGAATTCTTTTTTTTTTTTTAAAGATTTTATTTATTTATTTGAGAGAGAGAGAATGAGAGAGAGCACATGAGAGGGGGGAGGGTCAGAGGGAGAAGCAGACTCCCTGCCGAGCAGGGAGCCTGATGCGGGACTCGATCCCGGGACTCCAGGATCATGACCTGAGCCGAAGGCAGTCGCTTAACCAACTGAGCCACCCAGGCGCCCAGCAATTATTAATTTTAACAGGCAACAAAATTTACACCACAAAAGTAGAAATAACTGATGTGATCCATTTCATTGTTTACATTCCAAAGAGCAGTGTTTCCCCACAAGGATCATGATAAATGGAGATAACAATGATATGGATGGAGCTATAGTGTATTATGCTAAGGGAAATAAGCCAGTCAGAGAAACAAATGCCCTATGATTTCACTCACATGTGGAATTTAAGAAACAGAACAAATGAACCAAGAAGAAAAAGAGAGAGACAAACCAAAAAAACACTCTTAACAATGGAGAACAGATGGTTACCATAGGGGAGGTGAGCAGGGGGGATGAGTGAAATAGATGAGGGGGATTAAGAGCACACTTATCATGATGAGCAATGAACATTGTATAGAATTGCTGAATCACTATAATGTACACCTGAAACTAACATAACACTGTATGTTAACTATACTGGAATTAAAAAAAAGATAAATGGAGACAAGTGCATTGCTTCAGAGATACATATAAAATCTTAATAAGTAACAAAGATTAGTAAATTATGTGATTCATTTATTGTAGAACATCAACACAGAGAAAAGGAAAGAGGCAGATTCGTTACAAAAACAGTAACAAACTTACTGCAGTGTAGAACTAAAAACTCTGCGCACAGAAGCCAGCAGTAACTCTGGTGAAACTTGAGCAAGCCTGTCCAACAATAACTTCAGTTGTTTTCTATATTCTACAAACATGGCTTCATCTTCACCCTAAGATATATTTTAAAATTCTTATTTTAAAATTTAAAAGACCTTAAAATTCATGTAAATGGTTAGTTTTCATATAGTTTTCTGCATTTCTAAAGTTAATACGTGCTTTTTTCATTGACATTTATTTACACAGAAAAACTTAATATGTTTAGTAGCCTTTCCTCTACTGCCCACAAATAAGCATTTATGAACACAGCCCTACATCTCAAAAAGCCTAGAGCCAAAAACAGTATAGGGAGGAGGTTAAGGACAAGAATCTAGAGCCAGAATGGGTTCACGTTGGGCTTTATGAAAACTTCACCACCTTATTCATACTCTTCGTTTCTTGTAATACCTTATGAATGAAGATATATATAACAAGCCTGGCTCTTTGTAAGTGCATAATGCATTGGTTATCATCACCATTATCTTTTTACAGTCCAAAGTTTTTGAATGCCTCAGGTGGGCAACTGAACACTTAGCATGTTGCAAAACAGTATAAGCGATGCTTGAGTTGATAGAAAGCACCTGATGATCCTTGTGCTTGAGGATAAACTGACTCACTGGCAACCCTGGACAAGACTTATAAATGGAACAAGTCCAGAGAGTTAAGTGACCCATTCCCACTCTTCCACAGACACTTATGATCTGAGGTCCACTGACCTGGCCTCAACTCATCACTCTTATTAAATACAGAGATATGATCACCAATGATACTGTCAATATTTTACAAAGTTCAATGCTACAAAGTGTTTTAAAAAGTGACAAAATACCAAAAAAGGTATTTTCTGAAGGTATTATGAAGGCTTATGAAGCTTCTATTAATTTCACCTAAGGCTGAAGTCAATGATAAACAAGAGTGATTGTTCAAATACTTCTTTGTTTTAAAGGACTCTAAAATAATCAAAACTTAAAATGTTAACTTGAGGTAAGTAAGTAATGAATTAAAACTGATTTCTCCCTAATGTAAAATTCTTACCTCATTTTCAAAGTTATATTCTTCATCGTAAGTCAGTTTTTTCATAACGGCCAACATGATTGCCTAAAATTAAGAATAAAATGTCTTTTGTCAGTTTCCTCTAACTTGATATACTTTGAAATTAAGCTGTATTTCAAGAGACAGACTGCAGATACAGATTCTGATATCGGTTCATAGGCAAAAAGAAGTCAATTACCTCTACATTAGCTTTTTGCTGATCTGAGAGCACTGGAAGCTGTTAAAAAGTAAGCAATAATTTATTAGTTTTCCTAAAGTTATACTCGCTTATCAAAATATTTTTATTTTCTAAGATTTTATGTATTTGACAGGGAGCACGAGCGGGGTAGGGGGTGGGAGAAGGGGAGGGAGAAGCAGACTCTCCGCTGAGCAGAGAGCCTGACAGAGGGCTCAGTCCCGAGACCCCAGGACCATGACGTGAGCCCAAGGCAGACTCTTAACTATGTGAGCCACCTAGGCGCCCCTCAAAATATTTTTCTAATCAATGAAGATCTTTTATTTTATTTTATTTTTAAAGATTTTATTTATTTGACAGAGAGAGACACAGCGAGAGAGGGAACACAAGCAGGGGGAGTGGGAGAGGGAGAAGCAGGCTTCCCGCCAAGCAGGGAGCCCGATGCGGGGCTTGATCCCAGGACCCTGAGATCATGACCCGAGCCGAAGGCAGACGCCTGACGACTGAGCCACCCAGGCGCCCAATGAAGATCTTTTAAAACATGCACACGACTTCTGTGGAGGAAGGTTTGGCAGTACCTTTCTATATTTCAAATGCACCTAAGACCTAGCAATTTCATTTCTACTAAATAACTTGACATGTAGATGAATTTCAACTTTAAGGATATTTATAATATATTCACCAAAGAAGTTTGTAAGACAGTAAAGTATGGTATTCCCTTGTTTTGTTTTGTTTTTAAACATTTATTTTTTTTTTCTGAGAGAGAGAGCGCGAGTGAGCATGAGCGGCAGGCAGAAGGAGAGGGAGAAGCTGACTCCCCACCAAGCAGAGCTTGGGATCACGACCTGAGCTGAAGATAGATGCTTAACCGACTGAGCCATCCAGGCACCCTTCCCTTGTTTTCAAACAAGGCAAAAAAAGCTAGAGGTCTGTTAAGAGATACACAGTGGGATTACCAGGAGTCATTTTAACTTTCTTCATATCTTTCCCATTACCTAAAATTTCTTAAGGTATGTAGGCAGACGTGTGTTACATTTATAACAATAACACAGAAGCTAATATTTTAAGCTTGACTTGATTTAACTAATCAAATGTAAGTAAAATAGGAATGGTTTTCTCATCTAATGACATAATGGGAAATTACTAATTTTTAAAAGGCTACCAGTCATAATATGGAGACTGCTACCATCTACATTTTAAGTTCTTATTGGAAGCAACTAAGAGAAATTTTTTAATTGTAAAAAACTTTATACGAAATGATGTATATGTAATTAAAATAATGAACAATGTTTAACAAAATTTCTACTATATTTAAAACAAACACAGGGGCGCCTGGGTGGCTCAGTCAGTAAGTGTCCAACTCTTGATCTCAGCTCAGGTCTTGATCTCTGGGTCGTGAGCCTTGGCCTGCGCTGGGCTCCACGCTGGGTGTGGAGCCTACTTAATAAAAAAGGAAAAGGAAAGAAAAGGAAAGGAAAGGAAAGAAAAAATAAATAAAAACAAAAACAGATTCAAAATGAAAAAATAACCTAAACCTGTAGCTAATTCGAAGCTTGTTAAAGTCTAGTGAATTTTAGAACCTGGCTATTCCCATTTTCTGGCTAAGAAGTTGAGTTGGGGGTGGGGGAAATTTTGTTAGCTAATAGAATTAGGGGTATTTTCTTCTTTTCATTTTTCCTGTATTTTCCAATTCTCTATGGCTCGTCTATTATCTACTGGGCAAAAAGATTAAAACAAGGACTTACCTGTTTCAAAATATGAAGATAATCGTAACAGAATCCAATAATGTTAGAAGAGATGTCATCATCCTCATGAATTAGTAGCTGCAGCATCAGCGCCACTTTTGTTTCAATAGCTTGTAGTGCCTCTTGAGCATTCTTGATATCCCCATTCTTAATTAATTTAGTCCAACTAACTATCAATGACTGTCCCATTCCATTTACCAGCTTAGAAAATCTGGCTAGAAAGTCAACATCTTCTTCCTATTAAGCAATCAAGAGACCTCAATTTAAAACCACCCACATAAAAAACAAAAAAACCCACCCACATAAGAGTAAGAAGAAAAACTCTAAACTTTAGTATGAATCAAGTGCCAATTATAAACTAACAGACATTTACCCATTCTACCATCTTGACTGAAAAATTCTGGAATTTAAACTCTACTATTATCAACCACTTGTACTCTTCCAAGCAACTCTTTTTAATGGTTATAGACCTGTAGATATTGCCAAGTTTATAAAAGCTTAAAAAAAGAGATCTGTGGTTTCAAAACCTTCCTTCTAAACTGCTCAAGTTAGTAAATATGCTGTAATAGTTAATGTCATAATACAGTATGTGTAACAATTTATAACAATTTGAGCCTTAACTATGCTGCAAGAGATAGAACTGCTGTTACAACTACCTGCCTAAGGTCATACCAGTGTTAAGAGTCAGAACTCAAACTTCAGATTGTTTTCATCAATTACCCTTATGATGTTCTCCTATAGAAAGAGATGTTACCTTCGTCATTTTAGATCTTTTACCACAGACTAAATGAGACAATTATTAGCAACGTAAGAAAACGCTACTATTCTTCTGTCAGCAAGGACAATCCTAGAGCTGTATTACTCACAGAACAGCAAAACAAATATTTCTTAGTAATTTTTTTATCACTGTCACAGGTAAAATAAAAATCTTCAAATTGTTTCTAAATTACTTCCCACACTCAAGAGTCTTCACTCTGTTGGGGCTAAACTCCAACAGCTCAAATGAGTAACAATTCAAAAGTATGGTGAAAATGTAACATTTATAACTAAACCTAGTTTTGATCAAAATGCACTGCCATGTATATAGTACAGTTCCTTGCCACTGAAAGTACAGACCAGTAGTATGAGCATCAACTCGAAGTTCGTTAGAAATGCACATCCGCAGGTACTACCCTAGACCTTCAATTTAAGAACAGGTATAATCTACTGTCCAGGCCAATGCTACAGATAACATCAGGGCTTTCTGGATACAATGTTTCCTTATAGTCAAGGAGAGTTTACCATACTAAAAAACAAAAAAACAAAAAAACAGAAAAGAGAAAGAAAAAGAAAGCATATTTAAATTAGTACCTGTCCTACTTTGTTCTACTTCATACATAAATTTACTGACCTGGTCAATGCTGAAAAACCCAGCAGACTGTAACACTTGACACAAAGACTCTACTAGTTTCATTTTATCAACAGGATCCATTCCTTTATTTACAATTTCAAATAAACAGTCACATGCTTCTTCCCGCAGAACTTCTATTGACATATGACCTAGCAGCATATTTATAAACCTGGCAATAGGAGGAAAAAATTGTTACAATGTTTTCAAACTCATGAGTTTTATATACTGTATTTTGTAGGTTTCTATCTTTAAAGTATAGGTATACTTACCTATCATTGGCTATAAGGGATAAGTCTATCCAAGAGACATAAGCCCCAACTACTTCAAGGCACTGACATGTCACTTCTGAATTAGTATACTGGTAATTTTGTAAAATTTGGTACCATGATTCCACCAAGTTTGGAATGCACTGCTCCCTCATGGTATCTTTTATTAGAGTATTCCTACGGGCCTCCTAAAAAACAAAACAAAACACCTTATGTGCAAAGTAGATTATCACACAAACTAATTTTTGACATCTGACTAGCTGCACACAGTAATTTCCTCACAATTAAACTTCTAGACTTGTTAACACATTCCCTGCCACTATTTCCTACTTATCAACTCTAAAATCATATCCTGTGATTCTTTTAATTTCCTTTTTCCGTTGTATTCCTCAGAGCAGATTTAATTTCTTATTAAACACAAACTATAAATAAGCATTACTTAGAAATCTAAAGCATATGATAAAAAGTACTTCTCAATATTATGCAAACATGATATTTAAACTACTTAAGAGAATGTAAATTGTTTTTTTTTTTTTTTTAAAGATTTTATTTATTTATTTGACAGAGAGATAGCGAGAGCAGGAACAAAGCAGGGGGAGTGGGAGAGGGAGAAGCGGGCTTCCCGCCGAGCAGGGAGCCCGATGTGGGACTCGATCCCAGGACCCTGGGATCATGACCTGAGCCGAAGGCAGATGCTTAATGACTTGAGCCACCCAGGCGCCCTGTAAATTGTATTTAATTACAAGAAAATTTTTTTTAGTTGACACAAGATGTTAGATTAGTTTCAGGTGTACAACACAGTGAATCAATATCTCTATAAATTCTGCAAGAATGGCAATAATTTATTTATTTATTTTTTCGATTTTTAAAAAAGATTTTAAGTAATCTCTATACCCAACATGGGGCTCAAACTCACAACCCTGAGATCAAGAGTCACATGCTCCACTGACTGGGCCAGCTGGGTGCCCCAAGAACGGCAATAAATTTTTTATTTTATTTTTTTTTTGAGAGCGAGAGGAAGAGAGAAAGAAAATCTTAAAAAAAAAAAAAAAGATTTTATTTATTTGAGAGAGAGAAAGAGAGAGTGTTATGTAAGCGGAGGGAGAAACAGACTACCCCCTGAGCAGGGAGCCCGACACAGGGCTTGATCCCAGGACTCTGGGATCATGACCTGAGCTAAAGGCAGATGCCTAACTGACCGAACCACCCAGGCACCCTGAGAGAGACTCTTAAGCAGGCTCCACGCCTAGAGCAGAGCCCAAAAGAGGGCTTGATCTCATGACCCTGAAATCATGACCTGAGCTGAAATCAAGAGTTCAACGCTTAACCAACAAGCCAGGCAGGCACCCCAGGAATGGTAATAATTTAAATGCATGATAATAACCTTTAAAGTAATAAGTATGTCTGACATATAATGACCTTAAATTATTATACACATTTGAATCAAGCAATTTCTTTTTTTATCTTTTCTTTTTTCTTTTTCAAATCAAGCAACTTCTATTGTGTTAAGAATACAGAGAAAGTTACATCGGATAATGAATAGAGAAAGACTAAGGTGACGGGCTTTATGACTGAGAATACAGAAGAAACTAGCAGATTCATAAGCAATGATTCCTGCTCAGTCAGGAACTATATAGCAGTAGTAAATACAGACCACATTTCTCCAGAAATTCATAAATCAGAACCACTTTGTGTATTTTATTGGAGAAAGTGCTTTCATAGTTAAAAAAATCTAAAGTAACACTCTAATTTCAACATACACTTGGGGAAAAAGAAGCCCAGTTCAAGTTCCTTTGTAGAACAAAATTCAAAATGTTGGGTGAATTTAGAGGCATGTGGCTGGCTCAGTTGGTAGAACATGTGACTCTTGATCTCAGGGTCATGAGTTCAAGCCTCACAATGGGTGTGGAGCCTGCTTTAAAAAAAAAAAAGGTAAGTTAGGTGAATTTAGAATTCTTTCTTTTTTTAAGATTTTACTTGAGAGAGAGAGCATGCACAAGCAAGGCAGAGCTGCAGGCAGAGGAAGCAGCAGGCTCCCCGCTGGGCAGAAAGCCGACGCAGGGCTCAATCCCAGGACCCTGGGATCATGACCTGAGCCGAAGGCAGATGCTTAATCGACTGAGCCTCCCAGGTGCCCCTGAACTTAGAATTATTAAGAAAATTTGAGGGTGCCTGGCTGGCTCAGTTGGAAGAGCATGCGACTCTTGATCTTGGGGTTGTAAGTAAGAGCCTCATGCTGGGTATAGAAATTACTAAAAAAAATAAACTTAAAAAAAAGCCAGAAAGAACAGAAAATCTGTCTCCAACGAAAGACTTCCTCTTTTTATTATGTGCCCATCATCTCCTACAAAATCTACATTAAAAACTAACAATTAATGGGAAGTTACTTGCCTCTGATGTATGCACCACATCACGATCCACCAACTCTGAATCAATGGCCATGAGGATTCGGAGGTACAGATCTACTCCCCTTGGATTTAGG
Organism: Neomonachus schauinslandi; assembly: GCF_002201575.2. Lineage (NCBI taxonomy): Eukaryota > Metazoa > Chordata > Mammalia > Carnivora > Phocidae > Neomonachus > Neomonachus schauinslandi. The sequence continues at coordinate 51,441,787 of NC_058407.1, forward strand.
TCCACTACTGAGAGAATGTCAAAAAAAAACTTGGGCCACCTAGTGAGATATTCTGTAACAAAAAGCAAGGCGAAGACTTGGGCTGCTTTATTTCGTATAAAGGTCTTCTCTGGTTGGGGATTCAGCATCTGACAAAGAGAAATTGTCCATGAAATTAAATGTAAGTTGGAAAGTCTCAAACACACTGTTTTCCTATTTACCATCAATAGGCAAAAACTCACCAAGCCTCAACATGGTCTAGATTAGCTGTGCAACAAATATGCGGGAAAATTACCAAAGTATTTAACTGATTACCCAGATGGAAAACAAACAAATGTGCTATGTTTATTTCTTATTCTTACACTTTTAAAGAAAAGTTTCACGTGCAGAATTCTACTAGTTTTTGGTTCTACTAGTCAAATTGGTTCTACTAGTTAAATTGTTTTTCTTGTTTGCCCTTTAAGGAAAATAAAAATTCTAGCTACATAACCACTTTATATGTTAAGATTAAAATTAACAAAAAAGAACAACTTGTGAATAAAGAACTCTAACAGCTCTCTTGTAAAGGGCTCTTTGTGAAGAGGCTGTCCAGAAGGGTTCACCTTTAGGAGTGAACAAAAATCTGTTTTTGTCAAGTAGTTAAAAACAAACAAACAAACACCACCACCACCACCAACAAAAACCCCACCTTAAAACCAAGGTTTCAACAGTGTGTCATGGAAAGCATGAAAGTTTCAGTTATTGATATAATTTTAAATTATTGGTAGGGCGCCTTGGTGGCTCAGACGGTTAAGCGTCTGCCTTCAGCTCAGGTCATGATCCCAGCGTCCTGGGATCGAGCCCCGCATCGGGCTCCCTGCTCAGCTGGAAGCCTGCTTCTCCCTCTCCTACTCCCCCTGCTTGTGTTCCCTCTCTCTCTGTCTCTGTCAAATAAATTAAAAAAAAAAAAAAATCTTTAAAAAAAAAAGTATTGGTAAGTTTTCATATACCCAAGATTTCTGAAATCAGCACTTTCTAAAAAAGCTACGGGATCAAAGGGAGGATAAGTGATCAACATTTTTGAGGTAAAGTTCTAAACTCTTGCAAAACTAAAAATTTAATTATCTAGTAATTTAAGGTACTGAGTGAAATTACTATTTTACCTGAGCTTGAAGCCAAGATATGAGCGTCTCCCTAATTAGTTGTTGTTGAACAGTAGTTAGCTCTGAGTATCTGTTCAAAATAGAGAAGAAAAATAATAACGGCTACATTTGGTGTCTGTGGTTTAAAAAGTAACAGACTCATATTTTTGAAAGGGAAAATTTGTGTATCACTCAATTACTTAAAATTTCCTAAAATAAATCAATAATGCTTCTCATCATGGCTTTAAAGAAAAGGTAGGGGTGGGCCTGGCAGGTAGTGTCATTGATATTAGTTTGATTTGTGGTCCAGTTCATGTTAAAACAAAATGACAGTTGTGGAATTTCTCAAATGGAAATGTGTCTACATTTTGAGGTCTGTGGCTTACAGAATAAATCAACAGGCAAACGAAGGGTCCTCTGAGCAGTGATTCACCATTTCTGCTTATTTAAGGCAGGGGTTCTAAATCCGAGTGGCCATGCTGCCACTAACCTCTAACAGAGTTGGCATGTAGAAACAGGTCTGGTGTTGCTAGATCTTCAGATTTTTCCAGAGAAGCTAGAAATGAATTTTTTCTGTGAAATGTCTGGATTTTTTTATGTAACCAATTAACTCAGTATTTTTACAACACTTTGGGATAAATCAAAAACACGTCTATAAACTGGATGTGTCTCATACACTCTCAATTTACAGCTTGTATTATGATTTTCCCAAAGAGAGAAAAACTAATTTAAAAATGACCTCTCCCCATAAATTTCAGAGTCAAAACAGTGAGAAAAGCCTTACTTGTATTTAATTTGATGTTCTAGTACTTGAAAGCAGAAAAACTTTATGTGATCATCACTGAAAAAGAAAAGAAAATCAGATAAGCAGAATACAATTTAGAGAAAACAAATCAAAAGTAAAGTACTAGGTGAATCACAGTTGAAAAGCTTCTCAAACAAGACCTCTGGTTTACTTTCTACTTATCGATCTCATTTATCATACTGTTTAGAACTTAAATATTACTCCACACTCAATAGGTCCATTAAATCTAACAAGCAAAAAAATGAAAAAAAATTGAGATGCACCTTAAGTATACTGCTTTGCAAACAGAAGGAATTTCCCTAAATTCTAGATGTTAGGATTACTGAAACCACTCCTATACTTTACAACAGAAAGGCTAGGTGTAAAATGACAAATGGTCACACAGCCAGAGACTGAGTCAAATCAGTGATGGTGAATGAAATCATACCTAAAATCCAATCCTACACAGTTCCATTACAGCCAAATCCAAATGAGCAGGGTCACTCAGACTGGTAGTTCAGCCTCAAAATTTATACAGAAAACCAAGTTACAAATACACTGCCCTTATAAGAAGGGAGCAAAAATCAGATCTAACAATTATCTACTCTCAAGGTCTCTACAGGGGTGATGCAGAGTTGCAGTGAGCCAGCTACAATCTCTGACAAAATCTCTTTAGTAAACAACAATCAGTTCATCCAAGACAGTTGGCTTGGGCAAGGCTTAGTCATGGAAGAAATTTTTGATATATAAAGCTAACTGGTCAATATAAGACGAGACAATATCTAAACTTAGAATACATGAATTAACTAAATAAAATAATTTCACACACAAGAAGATGAAATTTAATCTTTAAAAGTTTTAAGTTAGGTTTAATTAGCACCTCTTCCAAGAACTTAGGGTTCCTATTCTTTTTTTTTTTTTTTTTAAGATTTTATATATTTGACAGAGAGAGAGACACAGTGAGAGAGGGAACACAAGCAGGGGGAGTGGGAGAGGGAGAAGCAGGCTTCCCACCGAGCAGGGAGCCTGATGCGGGGCTCGATCCCAGGACCCCGGGATCATGACCTGAGCCAAAGGCAGGCGCTTAACGACTGAGCTACTCAGGTGCCCCCAGGGTTCCTATTCTTAACATAGATGACATTGAAGCCTTAATGAACTATACAAGACTTATATTTTCCACTCAAAAATAAACTGTAGGAATCCTTTAATTAAAAGCCAGATCTAGGGCGCCTGGGTGGCTCAGTCGTTAAGCGTCTGCCTTCGGCTCAGGTCATGGTCCCAGGGTCCTGGGATCGAGTCCCACATCGGGCTCCCTGCTCGGCGGGAAGCCTGCTTCTCCCTCTCCCACTCCCTCTGCTTGTGTTCCTGCTCTCGCTATCTCTCTGTCAAATAAATAAATAAAATCTTAAAAAAAAAAAATAAAAGCCAGATCTAAAAAAAGCCAGATCTTATATACTCCCAGGCATATATGTTCTCAAAATTAACTCTCACTAAGGTGGAGCACTTGATTCTGACTGTAAAAGGTGGCAAGTATGATAGCCATAGCACGCTGAGGATGCCAGCTAGAAGCCATCACTAATACCCATGAGCGTCTATTCCCACCAGCGAGTTGTTTATTAGTCAGCTGTGTTTCCCCTAAGCCTTACTATGTCAGTTGTAGGTCTTTTTTAAATAACTTCATTAACTACTATATAAACTAATGAAATGAGGGGCGCCTGGGTGGCTCAGTCCATTAAACAGCTGCCTTCGGCTCGGGTCACGATACCAGGGTCCTGGGATTGAGCCCCACATGAGACTCCCTGCTCAGCGGGGAGCCTGCTTCTCCTTCTCCCTACTGCTCCCCCTACCTGTGCTCTGTCAAATAAATAAAACCTTTAAAAATAATAAACTAATGAAATGAATGTGAGAGTGCCTGTTTTTGTAAAAATTAAGTTGAATGCTTTAGAAAGACTTCATAGAAAGTCATATTACAAAAAAGAAAAACCTCAGAACACTAATTCAAAGGGATACATGCACCCCTATGTTTATAGCAGCATTATTTATAATAGCCAAGATACAGAAGCAGCCCAAGTGTCCATCAACTGATAAATGGCTAAAGATGTGGTATATATATACAATGGAATATTATTCAGCCATAAAAAGTGAAATCCTGACATCTGCAATGACATGGATGGAGCTAGAGTGTATAATGCTAAGTGAAGTAAGTCAGTCAGAAAAAGACACCCTATGATTTCACTCGTATGTGGAATTTAAGAAACAAATGAGCAAAGGGAAAAAAATGAGAGAGTGGGAGACAAATCAAGAAACAGACTCTTAACCACAGAGTACAAACTGATGGTTACCAGAGGGGAGGTGGGTGGGGGGATGGGTTAAGTACATGATGGGGATTAGGAGTGCACTTGTTGTGATGAGCACAGGATGATGGTTGAATCACTGTATTATACACCTGGAACTAATGTAACACTGGGTGTTAACTAACTGGAATTAAAATAAAAAAAATTTTTAGGGGCACCTGGGTGGCTCAGTTGTTAAGCGTCTGCCTTCGGCTCAGGTCATGGTCCCAGGGTCCTGGGATCGAGTCCTGCATCGGACTCCCTGCTCAGCGGGGAAGCCTGCTTCTCCCTCTCCCACTCCCCTTGCTTGTGTTCCTGCTCTCGCTATCTCTCTCTGTGTCAAATAAATAAATAAAATTTTTAAAAAATAAATAAAATAAATTTTTTAAAAAGGGAAAAACCTTGTGCATATTTGATGTGGGCTAGATAACCAGAAGACTTGGAGAGGTGGAAGAAAATAACCATAAAAGTCTAGGAATTTGCACTAATTGTTCCTCAATCCACAGAGACCCAAAGTGGAAATTGTAGAGGATGGATCATGGGTGTGATCAATCTAAGAATGATGAAGTGAATGCTAGTGGAATATACATAAAGGAAAGACCTTGGTCCAATATAAAAAAAACTGGCAACTGAATGTTTATATACTTTAAAATAAAAACAGAAAATATATACAATTCATGATTACTGACTTTGCCAACTTTTTAGAAAACCAACTATCACTTTCCATCAGAAGTTTTTATTGTACTGTATTCCCGCTGGGATCTGCTGTCAGGTACACAGCCTAAGGTAAAGTCTAGTTTTACTGAAAAGTTAATCCTGGAATGGCCAAATTACTAGTTTACTATTTTTCTCATTTCTACACTGAATGTTTTTCCAAAACACAAGCCATAAATGTTTTTATGAAAACATTTTCCAAATACAGGTCCCACAGAAATTTAAATTCCTCTAAGTCATGCAAATTTTGTTTTATAATTACCTGTACGTCCTCTGGGCTAGAGCTTCTGCACACACTTGCCAGGCATCTGGGGAAATCTTTAACTGCTCAAAATATGCCAGGGCCTGTAAGATTGCAAAGCCGTAAATGCATTTAGAATAGTCAATCTCAGTGCCCAACTGATATTAAAATATTCTAGGAGTAGCAAACAAATAACAAATCAGTCAACCTGAAGAAAAATAGCTAAAACACTGAATTCTGGCTTCTGAATAAGTGCAACTTATCGTTCCTAGAAAAAAGGTTAAGTAAAAAAACAAATTCCATCAGTTAGATACTCAAATCTGTTTCCTTACAGCAAAGGAGACAACACAAAAATGTCCTGCAGACCTCAATGGGTAATTATGATTATTATGACAAAAAATACACAAGTACTTTTCAAGTGCTATGCTACTGAGGCATATGCAATTATAAAATAGTATATAAAGGGCATTTTTCCTATTTAATAACAAAATACTATTAAAGAGGTGATTATAAAATTAGAGTCCATGGGGTGCCTAGCTAGCTCAGTTGGTGGAGGGTGCGACTCTTGATCTCAGGTTCGAGATCAAGAGAGTGTACAGGATTACTTAAAAATTTTAAAAATCTTAAAAAACAAAAAACAGGGGTGCCTGGATGGCTCAGTCAGTTAAGCGTCCAACTCCTGGTTTCAGCTTAAGTCTTGATCTTAGGGTTGTGAGTTCAAGTCCCATGTTGGGCTCTCTACTGGATGTGGAGCCTACTTAATTAAAAAATTAATTAATTGGGGCCCCTGGGTGGCTCAGTTGTTAGGTGTCTGCCTTCAGCTCGGGTCATGGTCCCGGGGTCCTGGGATCAAGCCCCGTCAGGCTCCCTGCTCTGCAGGAAGCCTGCTTCTCCCTCTCCCACTTCCCCTGCTTGTTTTCCCTCTCTTGCTGTGTCTGCCAAATAAGTAGATAAAAATCTTTAAAAAATAATAATAATTAATTAAAAATAAAAATAATAAAACTAAAAATAAAATCTTTAAAAAAAAACAAACCCAAACCAAAATTAGAGTCCAACTGCATGAATATGAATTTTGGAAAAGTATGAATAATTGAAAACCTTTAGGAAATGTTTCTCATTTCATGAATTCAGGGCATTGTTATAAAAGTAAGTATACTCTAGGGGCGCCTGGGTGGCTCAGTTGGTTAAGCGTCTGCCTTCAGCTCAGGTCATGATCCTGGTGTCCTGGGATCGAGCCCCGAATTAGGCTCCCTGCTCCACGGGGGGCCTGCTTCTCCCTCTCCCTCTGCCTGCCACTCCCTCTGCTGTGCTATCAAATAAATAAATAAAATCTTAAAAAAAAAAAAAAGAGTAAGTATACTCTAGAATGGATGCAGCACCAAGTCCATGTGCTCTTTACCAGATTGTTGGGAAAATGGGAATGACTTCTGCCACTCTTTTCCATTAGCATGTTGCAACTGGCTTCAATGACAGATGCAGATGTCACATATGACAATGGACAAATAGTAATCCTAATAACCTGTAAGAAGTATCTCAGTCAAGAAAATTACACAAAAACAGTGCTAGATAATTTTAAAGCAATTGATGTACTGATCAAACTTTGAAATGAAGTAGAAAGAACATTAAGCATTAGAGGAACCTAATTTTTTTAAGGGGGGGGTGGGAAAGGGCAGAGGGCAGAAGAAGGAATCCCAAGCAGGCTCCACTCCCAGCACAGAGCCCAATGGAGGGCTCCATCTCACAACCCTGAGATCATGACCTGAGCTGAAATTGAGAGTTAGACACTTAACCAACTGAGCCACCCAAGCGCCCTAGAGTAACCTAATTTTAATTAGTAAATATTTTTTTAAACTGTGGTTTGTGCCCCACTGGTGATGAAATCAATTTTAATATTTTTTAATATATATATATATTTTTTACAATTTTATTTATTTATGTGAGAGTGAGAGAGACAAAGCACAAGAAGGGGGAGGGTCAGAGGTAGAAGTCGACTCCCCGCCCCAGCAGGAAGCCTGACATGGGACTCGATTCCGGGACTCCAGGATCACAACCTGAGCCAAGGGCAGATGTTTAACTGACTGAGCCACCCAGGCACCCCTGAAATCAATTTTATAGGTCTTGATCAGCAATCAAAAAATGACAGAATATCAGAGTGCACTGCACATAATAAAAATAACTATTATTTTGTGTAAATTGTTTTAGTTGTGTGTACATATACTATATATATAAAAAATATACTTATATATGTCTGCCTGTACACACAAAGTCAAGGTGTAAAATTTTTTCCTTTAAAGCAAAAAAGCTCTATTACAGTTATATGAATGAGGGAATGGGTTTTCATATGTGGTTTCACTGGCTGCTCCCACTGATAAAGAACCAAGTAAATGAAGGTAAGTAGATGAAGATCACCAAATACTATGTTAAATATAAATAATGGTTATCTTTGGAAATTAAGAACAGAAGAACACAGGCGACAACCCAGTTGTTGTCTAACAATATTCCATGAAACCTAGGGTTTCTTTTAGGAACATTTATTGTCCCATTTAAGGGCAAGGTGGAAGTCAATCATGTATGCTGCATTACCACCTAATATTTCACTTACCAAAAAAAGAAGGGGGGGGATTCAGCTGCTAGAATTATCACTGACATACCGTTTTCTTTAAATAATAGCAAGTTTTAAGCCAAAGACATTGATTCCATTAAAAAAGTGAAAATAACCTGAGAGTTTTCAGGTTTTAAAGTCTTTGCATTCTGAATGTATGCATTTTTAGCATTTTCATTTTTTTAAAGGATTTATTTGAGAGAGAGAGAGCATGGGTGGAGGAGCAGAGGGAGAGAATAGAGATAATCTCAAGCAAACTCTCAGCTGAGCATGCAGCCCCAATGTGGGGCTCGATCCCTCAACCCTGTAATCATGACCTGAGCCGAAACCAAGAGTCGGAAGTTCAACCGACTGAGCTACCCAGATGTCCCATTTACTAGCATTTTTAAGTGAAATTTTGTGGCAATTATGAACAAGTCAAAGCTTTTATCACCTTTTCCTCTATTTCATACCTTTTCTCTAACGCTCTGTTGCCTCTAAGTGGCAACAGAGTCACTTTAGCTACTGTCCCTGTAAAAAAAAAATGAACTATAGCCAGACAACTGAGAATTGGAGTTGGCAGACAGTTATGATCAAAATGATTTAGTGTTCCACTACTCTTGATTTCCAACATCAGAACTATCAGAATTCCCTTTCCTTAAGATTCCTTTTTATCCTACTTAATTCTGTTACTCAGGTTGGCTTAATGGGATATCAAATTAAGCCTGAATTTGGATGCTTGACATAAACCTGTAACTGACAGAACTCGTTTTTATTGATAAAAAGCATAATTTTATATTAAGACCACTAACAATGCATTGGATTTACTTTTCTGAAAAAGAAGATCATTGCACATTTAAAAAATCTGTTGGATAGTGGTATTTAATAAAAAACAAATGATTTCCATAAAGGATCATTAAAGAAACAACAGAAAAGGCTATTTAATAATTAAACAAATAGTAAAAGGTTATAGCCATGCAATACCAAGGTAAAAATCTATGATACTTCAACTATGTGACTAAGGCTTTGAAGGTAGGTAGCTTAAACTCCTACATAAAGAAATTTGTCTACACACAGAAAACATGGATTTTAAATGTCTTTTGATGTCCTAACTAGTTTGTTAGGTATCTTGTAACTAGCCAGATTATTTAAATCTCAATTCTTGTTATTTACCTTTATGCAGATGGTTGGTTACTTTATGCGGATGGTTGGTTACTTATGTAACAGCAGAGGCATGGAACCATGTGAGAAACTACTTGAGATTTTTTTTTACTTAAAAAAAATTTTTAAGTAAAATTTGGGCACCTGGGTGGCTCCGTCGGTTAGGTTAAGCATCTGCCTTCGCTCAGGTCATGATCCCAGGGTTCTGGGATCGAGTCCCGCATCAGGCTCCCTGCTCAGCGGGGAGTCTGCTTCCCCACCCCCGGCTCATATGCACTCACTCCCGCACAATCTCTCTCTCGCAAAAATAAATAAAATCTTAAAAAAAAAAATTCTCCTTAAAAGGACAACAAAAACTGCAATAATATTTAGTGAGACTGTTACCCTCATTTAGCTCATTTATAAAAAATATCCTTTGCTATGAGAAGTAGAAAGAGAAAATGGTTCTCCTTCCACTTACCCTATATTTCAAAACACCCACATCTTTAAAAAAACTTAATTATAGGCTTATTCTTTTTTTTTTTTTTAAGATTTTATTTATTTATTTGACAGAGAGAGACACAGCGAGAGAGGGAACACAAGCAAGGGGGAGTGGGAGAGGGAGAAGCAGGCTTCCTGCCGAGCAGGGAGCCTGATGTGGGGCTCGATCCCAGGACCCTGGGACCATGACCTGAGCCGAAGGCAGTTGCTTAACAACTGAGCCACCCAGGCGCCCTATAGGCTTATTCTTTAAATTCTTCTTTTATCGTTCAGCTATAGCCATGATTACAGGTATAGCCTACATTGTGTTTAATTGTTTATATTTGCTCAAATATCCCAGCACCTCATAATGGATTCCTTGTTATCTAATCATTTTATGTAACCTAAGACATGGCATATCATAACCTCTAATTTACATGTCTGCCTGGACTAAGTAACAAGGACGCTAAATATCACTAACATGAAGGTTAAACAACTTGTCCAGACCAAGCCAGGAAATATAAAGATAAAATATGCATGTCTGCCACTATGGAAAGTTCCTCGAGCAATCCTTTGCACTGCAACTTTTAAATAATTAGAAATAATGACTGATGTGACATAAAGAGCTGCCTTGAATCACATGAGATTTTAATACCTTTGCTGAGCCAACTAAAAAGAACATCAATCACAATGCTCACCGTTTCTGTATTCAGAATATATTCAAGTACCTCAAATTTGTCTCTCTTCATTTCTACTCAAATGAAACCTTTACCATCAAATGTATTTTGTTTTTAAATTCAAGTCCTCTAATGCAAATCTGTGGTAACAATCTTTAAAAAATGATTAACTTACCCTTTGTCTGAAGTCTGAATCAGCATTGGGATTTAGCCCTAAAAGAGCCTGTTCATCCATCCCTGCTGCTATTCTTGGAGTTTTCTGATTACAATAGGCGTGCCCTCTGATCCCACAGAAGAATCCACAAACATCTGCACACACACAAAAAAAGATCAAAGAAAACAATACTTGATACAAAACCAATGCTTATCCAGAATATCGTAACAAGTGGATGACATTATGCAAATAAGTGTAAATGTTGAAAGAACTTTTGAAACTACCCAAAATTACAACTAAAGGAACCTAAGTCTCAGAAGAATAGGCCTACTAAATACCCCACAAATGTGTAATTTCTAAAAATCTAACATATGCAATTAATGTTCTCAAATTTTCTTATTCTTCAAGATCATCAAGTATACAAAGTAATTCTTTTCTACTTTAAATAGAAGCATCTCATTTATGCAGTGTAATCATCCCCAGTACTTAAAAATGCAACTCGGCAACTATATTAAAATATGACAAATCTAGATTATCTTATTATACTAATTTGCCTACTTCCATTTACCAATATCACAGATCTTTAGGGAAAAAAACAACTTAGAATGGCTGATTAAATAGTAACCTTGGAATTCAATATCCTTATTGGAGTGTCTATCAAGTACTTCAAGGTAAGTCAAATGAAAGAGGAAGGAGTAGAAGAATGAAAAACCAGTCATTTAACTTTTAAACAATAAACTCTCTGGACAATTTTAGAAATGTATTTTAAAAACATTTTTTAATAGTAGCTATAAAAATTGATAAACCAGAACTTAATACTGACTACTCTTATTTAAGAACATTTTTTTTAGTCTTTGGAAAGCAATGCACTTTTTCACAGTACAGGGTCTAACATTCTCAAATAAGAACATGATTAAGCCCGAAAAGGCAACCTGGTTTTTGATAGAATGTATAACTGAGGGAACAAGGAACAAATTCTAAATGATGTGAAAATCACATTTATTCTCTCAATACCTATGAGGTAGGGAGACCATGCCTACTATTCCCATCAAAAGGCTATAGGGCTTTTTTTTGGGGGGGGGGGAGGTTTAATTATCATAAACCAAAGAGAAGATCAGAGCCTAAAGAAGCCAAGAAACTAAAGGCAGGGGGTGGGGGCGCACAGCCTTTTTGAAACAGTGAGGCCAGTATCTGACCCAGGCTAGAGGACCCCAACTACAATATGCTTTTCTGTCTTCCCCTGGGCCTACCTGAAACAAGTTAAGTCAGGTTATGTGCTGAGAGCCCTTCAGAAAAGCTCAGCCCTTTCTCTTATGATTACTACCAAACGTTCAGACTACAGCAAGGCAGGATCCACTGCCTTCAGGGTTAAGATGCAAACTCTTGAATGACTCCTCACTATTCTGCACCCCAACCCTGCAAGGCCAGCGGTATTCTGCCTTTCATCTTTGCACTCACTGCTCTTTTCTTGTTACTTGGTTAACCCTTGCCTGTCCTTCAAAATTCAGCCTAGAGGTCACCTCTTTCAAGAACACTTCTTTGACCCCTATTGTCCAATTCTGTAAGTGCTAACATGTCACTGCCTGCTTACCAGTGTTCTCTCATTATAATCTTAAACAGAAAGGACCATCTTAAATATTCCTCATTATGTCTCTAGAACATAGCAGAACATAGGCTTTGGGTTTGGAAATACCTGGGTTTGTATTCCAATCTAGTCATTTTCAAACTGGGGCCATATGGACAACTAGGAAATGTGAGAGAGAGCCCTCTCTATGAAGTGGGAAAGAGAGGGTCTACCTCATAAAGTTGCAAAGACTTCAGTAAGATAAGGTATGTAAAGGATGCCTGGCACATAGTGGGCCCTCAACAGATTATTTATAATTCAGAGCTAGTCACATGGGAAATGGGAACTACTTGGAGCAGTCTTGATTTATCATCTCATACTAATAAACGGACATTTGAACAGATGAAAACACAAAAAAAGGCAGTGGTTTTCCTCCCCTATCCCTGCCAAAAATGACAAGAAAATTTAATGATTCCCTGGAAAAATGCAAACACAAAAAAGAAAATTTGAGTTTCTGTGAATCCCAGATTAATAAGTCCTATGAGGGGGCGCCTGGGTGGCTCAATCGGTTAAGCGGCTGCCTTCAGCTCAGGTCATGATCCTATGGATGGTCCTGGGATGGAGCCCTGCATCAGGCTCCCTGCTCAGCAAGGAGCCTGCTTCTCCCTCTGCCTGCTGCTCCCCCTGCTTGTGCTCTCTCGTCAAATAAATAAATAAAATCTTTTTAAAAAGTCCTATAGGGGCACCTGGGTGGCTCAGTCGGTTAACCGGCTGCCTTAGGCTCAGGTCATGATCCCAAGCCAAGGTCCTGGGATCTATCTATCCGTGCTCCCTTCTCAGCAGGGAGCCTGCTTCTCCCTCTCCCACTCCTCCTGCTTGTGCTCTCTCTGTCAAATAAATAAATCTTAAAAAAAAAAAAAAGTCCTAAAGAGATTCTTTGAATTTAGGGAAAATTGCTTAAGCTTGGTCAAGTCACTTTAATTCTATCAAGCAAAACAGCACTGGTCTTTAAAAACCTGGCCAATAAATAACCTAAGGAAACATTAACTTGCTACAGTTGTCAGTACAGAAAGAATCCCCCACAGAGAAGGAACCTGTATAATAATCAATATGCAGTGGAACACAACTATGAAACGGTGAATTAGCTACATGTGTGCAAACAACTGAAAAGTTACCACCTGTGCAGAAAAGGTAACAGTTCCTCAGTTAAAGGTTGTGCATGAACACAATGTTCTAACGTGGCATAGACGTGCAGGCTTAAACATTTGTTACAATGCGATAAACACTTCAATTATGCATCTAGTAAATGTTTCGGGAAAAGGCAAGCAACATACTTAAAATATTAAGCCCGAACTTTTCTTTGGTAGCCATTAAATAAATCAAACAATCTGGGGAAATTCCTCCACACCTACTAAAGACTGTTCAAAGACCAAGACTGAATCTTTCCAGTCTTTTAACACCACGCTGACAAGTCGCTTTAATAAAACGTAACTTCCCCCAGTAACAACTAATTAGTACTTTCAAAAAGTACTCGTTTCTTCTGGTTACTGGGAAACATCTGGTCTACTCCTGCAGAACTGTGAAGAAGGGAAGAGAAGAAATGGCGTGTCTGTGCTGGCAATTACTACACAGAAATAACACTTTTCTCCTTTTTGTCCTGGGGCGGGGAGCAAAGCAAGTCTGAGGTCTCCGCAGTTGAAACTAGTGGGACACGCTGCTATTACAAATGAGCCTGGTCACTTCCACTACATTAGGGGCCACAGACGATGCCAACCCTCCTTGGCCGCCCTTGCCCCTTCCTCACCCCCTCTCCGTCCCTCCCCTAAAGGAAGCCTCGTGGCAATTCGGGTGATGAAACACCCAGCAACGGGCGGCCACGCACTCGGGACGCGCTCCGCGGCGACGGCCGCAGCTCGTACCCACCCCCACCCAGTCCGCCCAGCATCGGGGCGCCACCGCCATGGAGGGCCCCCGGCCCGCACCCCTCCCCAGCGGGGGGTTCCCGGGCCAGTCCTCCCCGCTAACTTCCCCGCAGCGTCGCACGGACCCACGGGATCCGAGTCCCGCCGCCCCCGAGCTCCAAGTCACCTTCCCTATCAGTCCATCCCGCCTCCCCGCCTGCACTCCCGAGGGCTGGTCAGCGGAGCGGAGCGGCGCCGCACGCAGGGAGCGGAGAGAGCGGCCCTCGTCCTTGTCGCCGTCGTCCTCCGCCACCGCCGCAGCGCTAACGCCGGAGACCGAGCTGGCCGGGGCCGCGCGCCGCTCCGCGTCCCCTGGCGCCTTCTCTTGCGTGGCGCCCGGCCGGCAAGCTAGCAAGCAGGCGGGCGGGGTCGGCGCCCCAGGAAGGGAAAGAGCGCGAGGGGCCGGCTAACGCCGCCGCCTCCGTCGCCGCTGAGTCAGCGCGAAGCGCGCTCCCCGCGTCGGCGCCGCGCGGGCCAGCACCAGCAGCCTCATGGAGAGTGCGGACGGCAGCCCGCGGGCCCGGGCCGGGAGCCTACAACTCCCGACATGCAACGGGCAGGGGGGGCGCTTCCGGACGCTCGCCGAGGCCTGTGGTGCATGCCGGGATGGGGCGTCCGGCGCGAGTCCCTCCCATGCCGCTGAGTCTCGCGTGGGTCCTAGCCCGCCGGTCGGGTGTGCTTAGAATGTTCCATAAAGGCTTCATTAGGTAGTTGGTAGGTTAGAGTATCGAACTCCTGAGATCCAGATGACGTAGTCCAAACCACGTGTGATTTAATTGCTCTTCTATGGTCCCACGTGTTTAGGGTCCGGGAGGGTGACTATCCTCTCAGGAGCGCTGAAAATTCTTAAACTTCACTTTAAACGTACTAATATATTATCATTCATGAAAAGGAGAGCATTCTTAGGGAGTTCTCGTAGGTTACTCCTCTGGTACTGTTACTTCGTTTATTCAGAGGCAGTATTGGCTCAAGTTGTCTACATTTGAATTCCCGCCACCCTCTTTCCCCTCCCACACTTGACCTCAGTTTCGGGCACTTTACATAATCTAGCTGTATTTCAGTTTACTCATTTGTAAAATGGGAACAACAACAGTACTGACCTCAAAGGGTTCTTGTGAGGACTGGGATAATATATGTTTGCACACAATAAGTGCTCAATTAGGTTTCATTGTTGCTTATTCACTACTGAATACAGACTTGGTTGCAGTCACTCAAACTATAGTGAGGAACAAACAAAACTTGGAGGGGAAATTCGGAAAAGAAGTAGAATAAAAGTACTGTAACAATTTAGCAGCTACATTTGTTTAGTGACCCACCATGTGCA
Source organism: Neomonachus schauinslandi (assembly GCF_002201575.2). Taxonomy (NCBI): domain Eukaryota; kingdom Metazoa; phylum Chordata; class Mammalia; order Carnivora; family Phocidae; genus Neomonachus; species Neomonachus schauinslandi. Next base: position 51,456,840 of record NC_058407.1, read on the forward strand.
AGACACTACACTATGTATTTCATATATACAATATTTTCCATCACTTTTGCATCACGTCTGTAATTTTAAAATGTCAGGCAAGGATTCCTGTCCTATTTCAGTGTATCTCTGGAGTCTAGCACATAGGACAGTGCCAGCCTGTAGTTAAAACTCAGTAAGTAGATAATTGCGTGGATTGATTCTTACATTACCTATGTCCCTCAACTATGGACTATCAAGACCCAATATTAATCCTAGTCTGAGTGGCTCCAAAATCTTTAATATATTCAGTCTATGTATGTTCCATTTACCTAGTATCTACAGCTTATCTATAGTTTATCTAGCGACATTGGCCCTTTATGGTAATTAAAATACCTAGGATTATAAAAATCTTTCAATTTTGAAAACTTACATTATTTGGAAACAAAGAAGCACTAGGTGGAATCCAACTGAAGAGGACCAGAAAGGGTTATTAAATTTGACCACTTTATAGTCTGGCTTTCTCATCGCAGACTAACATAAAATAATATGAAAATGTTAATAAGGACGCCTGGGTGGCTCAGTCGGTTAAGTGTCTGCCTTTGGCTCAGATCATGATCCCAGGGTCCTGGAATGGAGTCCGTGCTTCTCCCCCTCCAACTGCCTGCTGCTCCCCCTGCTTGTGCTCTCTCTCTCTGTGTCAAATAAATAAATAAAATCTTTTTTAAAAAGTTGATAAATAACATTGTCATTATTTTAATTTAAAGCATGTATACTTGCACATAGCAATGTTTTTATGTATTAATTGCCAACATTTTGGAGCATTTATTATGTGCCAGAAACAGCTTTAAGTGTTCCTAAATTAATCCTCACAACAACTCTATGAGGTAGGTATTAGCATTAACCCTATTTTATAGATAAGGAAACTGAAAGCAGCAGAGCTGAGATTCAAACCAGCTGAGATTGCAGATGATTTTTTTTTCATACTTGTACATTTTTGGATTTTAAAAAATCCTCCACAATGTGATGTAATGAGCACTGGGTATTATATAAGACTGGTGAATCACTGAACTCTACCTCTGAAACTAATAATACACTATATGTTAATTGAATTTAAATTTTTTAAAAAGTAAAAAATAAAAAAATAAAAAGCCAAAAAAAAAAAATCCTCCACAGTGACCATGTAGTATTTTCATAAGCAGAAAAACATTAAAAAAAAAAAAAACCTGACTCTAATAAAAGGAAAAAAGAAATAGTTTCATTCACTCTTTGAGCATTTATTGAATGCTATGTCCCTTATGAGCATTTTCCAGATTTCTTCAACCAGGTTTGTTTAATCATTTCTTTGATGTTGCTTTTTTAAAACCTCTTTTATGTCATGAATATATCCTAATATGTTTTTGTTTTGTATTAAATTTGTGTGGTTGTCTTACCTATGACTCAATTCTTGAAGACTGAAAATAAATCTTACCTTGATTCTGTTTATGGATAGTGATTTCTCAGTAAATATTTGTGAGATGCATTGAATTGAACCAAAAATAATACAGTTGTGAGCTGCTAACCCCCGAGTTCTGTGTCAACTTCTCTTCTTCATATGCTTCATCTCAATGCTTGTTAAGCCCAGTGCCATTGTCACCAAAAGCTCATTCATTCAAGATGGGTTTCCTGGCAGAGAAAGAAGTTAGAAAATAGGTCAGGTAAGCTGTCTTTACTGGTCCTAGTCCAATCATTGTTTTTTCTTAGAGGAAGTGGGTGTGAGGCAGGAAGCCTGAGGCAGACTAGAGGACTGAAGCATTATTTAGTAAAGGAAAAAAAAAATTTTTTTTTAAATATTTTATTTATTTGACAGAGAGAGACACAGTGAGAGAGGGAACACAAGCAGGGGGAGTGGGAGAGGGAGAAGCAGTCTCCCGGCCGAGCAGGGAGCCTGATGCGGGACTTGATCCCAGGACCCTGGGATCATGACCTGAGCCGAAGGCAGACGCCCAACGACTGAGGCACCCAGGCGCCCCAAAGGAAAAAATTTTTTTTTTTAGTCCAAAACACTGTACATTCCCTTAGGCTTCATTATAATGACATCTCTCCTCCATGTCAGTTGATTGCTAACTGTTAATAGTCTTTTAAATGGTCAGTATCCACTGATATTGAATAGAAACACCAAGAGATTCCTAAATCAGACACCTTTAAAAATTCAGGTTCTATTTACCTACTACAGATTGCAAGTTTCTTTCTATGTGCATTGTCTGTCTTTAGTTTCAAATTGGGAGATGGGAACACTTGGGATCCTGGGATTGAAGAATATTTCTAGTTTGAAATCCTTACAGGGTTCTTATGACCTATGGCTCCCTGATCACTTATCCACCAAAATCACAACTTAAAAATGCCATTTTTTTGTCTGTGTGTATATATGTAGATTCGATTTTTGCCTTGAGCGTTAATCTAAAGTTTAAAAAGTTAGGCTAGCATCCAACAGAGAAGAATTTGGCATTACTTTGTATATGGGGAACCAAATGCCCATATATACTCCAGGAAATCACACAGTTGTTCAATTTATTTTTAAAACCCTTAAATAGTATTTACTCTGTTTCAGGTACCTGTCATAAAGTACTTCAGAACATTGTTAATCCTCATAATAATCCTATGGAGTTGGTACTATTACCCCATTTCACAGATGGGAAAATTAAGGCACTAAAAAATTAACTCGTCCAAGATCATTTAGCTCCTGAATGTGAGAGCTGAAATTTGAACCCAGGTCATCTGGCTCTACAGTCCTATGCTCATAACTACTGCCCTTTTAAACTAATTGAATTGACCATCCATCAACCTAAGGCTACTCTGTTCTGGTGAAAGTTCCTCTGGTTAAGGAAAGTGCCTTAGGGATTAGTTCTGGGTAAGTAATGTTCCATTACTTTTTTTTTTTTTTTAAGATTTTATTTATTTATTTGACAGAGAGAGACATAGCGACAGAGGGAACACAAGCAGAGGGACTAGTAGAGGGAGAAGCAGGCTTCCCGCTGAGCAGGGAGCCCGATGCGGGGCTCGATCCCAGGACCCTGGGATCATGACCTGAGCCGAAGGCATATGCTTAACGACTGAGCCACCCAGGCGCCCCGTTCCATTACTTTTGATAGTTTTATCAAGAAACATCTATTAAGTGCTTTATTGCACAGGAATTGTACTAAATGCTTCTTGAGTTTAGATGGACTTAGAAGATAAAGAGTAACTGCCTATCTCGGATGTATTTATGTCAATTATCCACATAAAGCTTACCAAAAGATAAGGAAATACAAATTATTAATACGCGTCTATAGTGCTTTTAGAATTCATAATTCATTGCATTTGATCCTCATACCACTCATTGGTTGGCCAGGCAAGTATTGGTAGTTTCATTTTACGGATGATGAAACACTGAAGTCCAAAAAGGTTAAGAGACTTTCCAGAAATCCCACAGATACCGAACAACAGGGTTTGCACTGTAATCCAGGTCTCCTGACTCCAAATCCAGTGATCTATCTCCTCTATTAAGGCCCTTTCCTGCGATCTGAACTTAACTTTGTTGTTACCTTGGCAACAGTGTAGAACACTCAGTGCCTGAAAACCATGACACTGCCTTTTCTGTGTGCCACAAACTTGAAAGTTTAGCTGAGGTCACCTTAACCACCACTACTTTTGTCAAATTCCCTTCTGCACGGGCTTCATCTTAATGTTTGTCAAGTCTAGAGCCTTGTCACCAAGCTCATTTATGATGGGTTTCTTGGCAGATAGGTCAGGTATACTGTCTTTTCTAGTCCTGCTGCAGTTATTCTGTATCTGTTAGGCCCAAGTATGGAGCAAAAGCCTGACGGACACTAAATAGCAGCTTGGAATGAGGTCTTTTCCCTTGCTTGGGCTTCACATTTCACTTCGAATGTAGTCATTTGCCTCTGAACGGCTCTTGTGAGGCAGCTCTTTGGCAAAGGTAAAAGGCCTTTGCCTTCTGTTGGTTTTAGGCAACAAACTGTGTAGAGTGGTTTCAATAGGGGATAGTCTTTTTTTTTTTTTTTAAGATTTTATTTATTTATTTGACAGAGACAGACACAACAAGAGAAGGAACACAAGCAGGGGGAGTGGGAGAGGGAGAAGCAGGCTTCCTGCTGAGCAGGGAGCTCGATGCAGGGCTTAATCCCAGGAGCCTGGGATCATGACCTGAGCCGAAGGCAGATGCTTAACGACTGAGCCACCCAGGCGCCCCTGGATAGTCTTTATTTTAGAGGAAACAGTCATGCCTCTGGGGCCCCCTTCTTATCCACCTATGAAGTTATGAAGAATCAGATGTCTGATCAGATTCTAAGAAAACTTGGAATGCTAGGTCATTTAAGATTTTGTCAGCAGGTGGCACTTCTCTCCTTAGTCACTAAATACAATCTCTCCAATAAAAGAAATACTGTTTTTCTTTGCTGCTATTGAGTTCCTCAGAAGTGGTTAGCCACCCGAACATTTCTCCTCAGTTCCTTTTTGCAGTGATTCAGTCTACAATATCTGTTTATGTATTTTGTTTATACTTTCCCCATAAGATCTGAAATTGTTTATAGCATACAATATACAACAGCAAAATATGAGGAGGAGAATATGAACTGCAGTAAAGAATATACAATTTGATTCTGAGTTGTGGGTAGCTGGAGCAAAAATACACACAAATGTGTACCAGTACTTTGGGTGAATGGGCAGGGAGAGAGAATGACTTCTCTAGAGTTTGAAATTAAAATGGAAGTTGTTACCTAGGGTTATTAGAGGCAAGTTTCTATGCCTGTCTCATCTCTCTAACTTAATTTATAATAAGTGACTCCTGATCTGTAAAAAACGAAGCAGTACTTTCACTGTTATGACGCTTCAAAGGTGCACAATTAGCGTTCCTCCCCCTCTGTTCTTCAACGTTTCAAGATGCAGGCCTCCCCCATTCATTTATCCTACACAGATTGAGCTCTGACGGTCTACAGGGTTTTGTCCTGCACCTTGGGAAGACAAGCCTACCCTTTAGGCTTGTGCGTGCCAAATCAATTTATAAGATTTCCTTCAGAGAGAGCGCTTTCAATTAGTTGGAGAGAAAAGATCTACGTTCATACTCATGAAGAACTAGAGGACTGTATCAGGCAATGTTAAAATCAAATGCTAAATCTGTGCGATTGGTCTTCGTAGGATTCTAGGGTTGTTCTGCCTATTTAAAAATAAATGGGTAGGGGCGCCTGGGTGGCTCGGATGGTTAAGCGTCTGCCTTCAGCTCAGGTCATGATCCCAGGGTCCTGGGATTGAGCCCCACGTCGGGCTCCTGGCTCGGCGGGGAACCTTCTTCTCCCTCTCCCTCTGCCTCTCCCCCTGCTCATGCTCTCTCTCTCTCTCTCTGTATCTCTGTGTCTCAAATGAATAAATAAAAATCTTAAAAAAAAATAAATGGGTAAATTTCATCTCGTTTCTAACAGAAAACCAGTTTGAAATTGTGGATTCCCTCATCAATACCGTCTGTTAGAAATGGCATAGTCCTCAATAGCTGAGGCGGGCGGGGGTGTTGGGGCTGCTGTGAGCAGAGGACGAAGAGAGCCCCTAAATATCCGCCCCGCAGCCCATGGGATGCTTGATGATGATTTACCGAAAGACCAGCCTCTCGCCCCGTCCATCGTTGGACAGGCACCGAAGTTGGGGGCCCTGCTCCCTGCGCTCGGGGAAGGTGGTGGCGGCGGGGCCGGCGCCTTTGTGGCGCGCGCGGGTTCCACCGCAGGCGGCGCGGAGGCGGAGCCGGGCAGAGGCGTCCACCACCCCGCTCCCGGCACTCGCTCCGGGCGCGGGCGCCGCGCATGGCCGGCCCCGCAAGGTCTGGCTTCCCTGCTCACACGAATAGCCGTCTGGACGCGTTCCTGCGGAGGCAGCTGCCGCCCGAGGTCTACGACGCCGTCCGCGCCTACGAGCCGTGCATCGTGGTGTCCGACTCGGAGAAGCACACCTTCAAGTACGTGGTGCTCAGCGATCGGCTCATCTACCTGACCGAGAACCCGCCCAAGTCCATACGGCGAGCCGTGGCGCTGCGGGACGTCGTGGCCATTGACCTGGTGAGGAGCGCGGGCGGACAGGCGGGCTCGCGAGAACTCCCTTCGTGGGTCCCCCAATTTCAGCCCTCCGCATGCGGGAAGAGGGAGGAGGCGGCAGACCTTCCCCATCCCTCCCTGGACTCCCGTACTTTAACTTACTTGAGGACTAGAAGCCACAGGAAAACTGTGGATTGCTGTGTGTACTCCGATTAAAGATGCCTTGCCCGTTCTCGTCATGTGTACCGGTCATCCCTTGTCCCCCCTAAATAGGGCTACAGGTTTGAGAACATAGCCCCCTATGAAAAGTATGCTTTAAAGTCATTTTTTCGTTCATTAAGCACCTAACCTGTTCCAGGTACTTGTTCTAGGCACTGAGGATGCAAAAATGAAATAGGGCCCCTTCCTAGAAGCTGCTGTGGGAGAGAAAAAGCCAAAACCAATGCAAATAAATGCAGTGTGCTAAGTACTATTATGCCTTGTTTACTTTTTTATCAACAGTGCTTAGAGCTTGTTAGGTGCTCAATATGAATGAGTGAATAAATGAATGAATGATGAGATGTGCACAGGGCACCTGGCAATCTCAGGCAGGTCACTTGATCCAAACTGGGCTTCAAAACTTCTTGAAGAAGATACAGTTTGGCATAGACACGCCTTGTCCCAGTTTTTAGTGTGCGGCTACTATATCCCTTTCCTCCAGGAATAGATTTACCTTATAAACCCAGCAACAGATTGGAAGCAGTCTCCTCTCCAATTACTGTTTTTTCCCCCTTGGCTCCCTTGGTCTGAGTTGCTCTCCAGGTGTGTTCCTTTTTCCACTAGGGACAGGTGTCTAGCCTCATCCCCCATCTCCCCCACCCCTCCCTCCAGTCTCTGCATCTCCCAAAGGAGAAGTTGACAAGACTTGGTGGGGCTGTTTTGCCCAGAGAAGCATAGCTTGCTTGGAACACATCTGTAAGAAAAGGATACAATTTAGTGAAAAAAGTGCCATTATTTTTTCTCCTTAAAATACCTCTGTCAGTTAATATCACTACGCAAATTTATTTGTGGGGTTTTTTTTGTTTTGTTTTATGTTTTTTGTTTTAGAGTAAAAGTTGGAAGCAAACTGCCTTTTTCCTCACTACCACTATTTTCATTCTCTTGAAATAAAATTTAAAACAGTTAATTTCCTTTATCAAATGCTTTTAAAACATTACATGCTTAGCTTTTTCTACTGTCTGCGGTGTAAACATTTATTGTTGTGACAAAATGTAATAATTTTACGATATTGTTACTCTCCCCGATAAGACACAGTATATTTATTCCAATGGTTGTTATATATCTTTCTTTTTGAGTTGTCAGAATCTGAAAAGTGTGTGAAGTTTCCTAGGCCTTCAAGCCAAAAATCCTCCCAAAAGGTGTACCAATTCATTTGGACTTCTTTATGTACAAAATTTACCTTTCGGGCATATAGAAGACTGTGTAAAGGTGCTGAACAAATCTAAGATTTCAGCACTGTTGATAGATTAAATGTCCATCTTGCACAATATAGTTGTGGCAGGCAGAATAACGGCCCCCCAAAGATATCCCTGGAACCTGTGAATACGTTACATTACACGGCAAAGAGGAATTAAAGTTGCAGATGCAATTAAGATTGCTTGCTAATCAGCTGATTTTAAAACAGGGAGATTAAAAAAAAACAAAGTGTCCAATAAATAAAGAAACCCAAAAAAGGAAAAGAAAGAAACCAAAATAAGTAAAAGAGGGAGATTATTTTGGATTATCTGGGTGGGTCCAATGTAATCACAAAATCCTCCAAAGTGGAAAAAGGAGGCAGAGTGCTGCAGCACAAGACTTAGTTCTGAAGGTGGAAGGGGCCAGAAGCCAAGGAATGTGTACAGCCTCTAGAAGCTGGAAAAGGCAAGGAAACAGGTTTTCTCCTAAGCCTCCAGAAGGAATGCACTCCTCCTGACACCTTGATTTTAGCCCAGTGAGACCTATTTTGGACTTCTGACCTCCAGAACTGTAAGAGAATAAATTTGTGTTGCTTAATGCCACAGATTGTGTGGTAATATGTTACAACAGCAAATGAATAGAAATGTTTTCTATTAATGTTGTTTGTTTATTGAGGGAGAGAGGGAGAGCGAGCACGCATGCGGGGGAGTGGGAGGGGTGAGGAGGGACAGAGGGAGAGGGAGAGAGAGAATCTTAAGGAGACTCCATGCCCAGCAAGGAGCCCAACTCGGGTCTCAATCTCACAACCCTGAGACCGTGACCTGAGCCAAAACCAAGAGTCTGATGCTTAACCGACTGAGCCACCCAGGCATCCCAATGATTACCCATTTTCAACAACATTAATAGGATGGGGTGCCTGGGTGGCTCAGTCGGTTAAGCATCAGACTCTTGCTTTCGGCTCAGGTCATGATCTCAGGGTTGTGAGACTGAGACCTGAGTTGGGCTCCCCACTCAGTAGATAGTCTGCTTGAGACTCTTTCTCTCTGCCCCTTCCCCCTTCAATAATTAAAGAAATATTTTTAAAAAATTGGTAATCATTTTTTAAAAATATTGTTTCAGTGAGAAATAAATATAATCAGACTGAGTACAAATGCCTTAACAATCTCCTTTTCTGAGGTTTTATAAAATAATTCTCTGTGGAGAATTTTCCTGATTTCTTGTGTTATATGTCATATAGTCACTTATCCATGCTAACTCAGTCACTTCAATTATATGATTTCAGTGCCAGGCAGCTTTGTTTTTTAGAACCGGTTCCTCCTTCCTTGAAAGATAAACTGTTTACTCTCCTTTTTTTTAGGGTGCTCTCCTCTTTCTAAGGTCAACTCTTTAGACATCCTTTTCCATTCTCAAAGTTTTTCTCATTTTACCGTACATGTCTGTCTTGTTATTTAACTTTCAGCCGGTTCAGGTTCCCATCCTGCCTTTGTTCTAGCCGTCACGGTAATAAAGTCCCTAAGCAAACCAGTCCTTTGTACCTCTGGGCCCCAGCCCTCCCGGTTCCATGTTCGACCAGATTCCTTATTTATTTCGAGACACGTTTTGCAGTTACACTTCAGAATATAATTTGCAAATATACAAATAAAATTCCATTCTCTCCCCTAAGGAAAAAAAAAATGAAGGTAACAGCAACAAAAAAATTAGGCCAGAGCTTGCATTGAATAAAAATGAGATTTCCCTTCCAGCAAAGATGAGCTTAAAGTGCACTGGGAGATCTCTGTAAGTGTTTGATATGGTTCATCTCCTAAAAGAAAGAGTTTCTAAGGTTGCTTGGGCAGAGCTTTTATAAAAAGGCTGACAGGGACGCCTGGGTGGCTCAGTCCGCTAAGCATCTGCCTTCAGCTCAGGTCATGATCCCAGGGTCCTGGGATCGAGTCCCGCATTGGGCTCCCCGCTCAGCGGGAAGCCTGCTTCTCCCTCTGCCTCTGTCGTTCCCCCTGCTTGTGCTCTCTGTCTCTTTCTCTCTGACAAATATAAAAAGGCTGACATTTTCTTTAAGAGTTACTTTTGGAAGAATTCTGCTCTTGTTGTGGGCATCAAAACATTTCTTTAAACTCTTCTAAGATTAAACACATATTTTTTAAGTGTGAGAAGCAACTATCCAGAAGTGAATTTCCTAGGAATTCACTCTCCTTCAATGCCATCCCATCATCTACAGAGAAAAATAAATCTGTCAAATCCAGCAGTCTTCACCTCTTAACCTCTTGCCGGTCTTTGTCCTTGTCTTTTTACCACTCCTCCCAGTGAGTATGGGCTCTCCAGCCATCCCAGGCTCCATGAGGCTTCCTGAACAGGCAACAAAGGCACCTTTTACAACCTGGCCTGTTGCTCATGGTGAACATCTCCTCCTTCGAGGTTGTTCAGATCCTCATATTTATAATCCTCCTCTTCCTCTCTTCCTCTCTCTCCTCTTAAAACATGTCAAAACAGGGGCACCTGGCTAGCTCAGTCAGGAGAACATGTCACTCTTGATCTCGGGGTTGTGAGTTTGAACCCCACGATAGGCGCAGGGTTTACTTAAAAAAAAAAAAAAAAAAGTAAAAACATCTTGGCTTGAACAGAAACAGGTCACAGGCTGTTTGTTGAAGGGGCTGCAAGAGTTTGCCAACTGATCCCCGCTTTCCCCACTGCTGTATTCAGAGCCAACACGTTTTTGGCTAAGCCCATCATTCTTTTTTTTTTTTTAAGATTTTATTTATTCATTTGAGACACAGAGATACAAAGGGACAGAGAGAGCACAAGCAGGGGGAGAGGCAGAGGGAGAGGAAGAAGCAGGCTCTCCACCGAGCCAGGAGCCCGACGTGGGGCTCGATCCCAGGACCCTGGGATCATGACCCGAGCCGAAGGCAGACGCTTAACCATCTGAGCCACCCAGGTGCCCCTAAGCCCATCATTCTTTCTCTGAGTTTTTTCTTGGCTAGACCATGAGGCAGGGCTTTCGGTCAGTTTTGTTCATTGCTGTATCCCTGGTTCCTAGAACATTGCCTGGCACAGATGAGATGGTCAATAACTATTTGTTAAATACTCAACATTTCTTCTGTTTCGAAATTTATTATCTGCAATATACATTGGACATTTAATAATACATTTTTTAATAATACATTTTTATTCAGTTTTTGCTCTCTACCTGTGTAGACTTGGTCCAGTTATTTACCTTCTAGTCTGTGCCTTCATTCCTCATTTTGTAAAATGGAGATAACAGCACCTTCCTTAGAGTTTTGGGGAGGATTAAATTCATTAATAAATGTAACACACTTAAAACAGTACTTGGCACATGGTAAGAGCTACATACATGTTATTATTGATAACCTGTATTCACACATATTAAGCCTATTAAGGCTCACTATGAATCTGTAATATAGATATTATCTTCTCTTTTCATATCAGGGCACTTGAATTTAGGAGATTTAGTAAATTTGGAAAGGAAATAACTTTTTTTGAGCACTGATTATATACTAGGTGTTTTAAATACATTATCTCATTTATTCTTCTTGAAAATCGCCCAGTAGGTTTGTCAAGTTTAATATGTCCAAAAACAGAATTCCTGATCTTCACCCCCAAATCTGTTCCTTTTCCTTAGCTTTCCTTATTTTAGGAAATAACATCATCTTCCATCAGCCTTAATTTTCTCACTCCCCACATCCAACAATCAGTGTACCCCTTGATTTGTGTAGAGGAGGAAAAAGTTTCCCTTGACCCTCTCAGGGTCCCTGGCTGGGTCTGAAAATGAAACTGACAAAGACAGATTAACAGGAAAAAAGCCTACAAATTTATTTAATATAAATTTTACATGACATGGAAGCCTTTATAAGGAAATGAAGACTTGAAGAAACAGGTAAATCTCTGTGTGTTTAATATTAGGTTTCATGAAAGATAGAGTCATGGAAAAATGGGATAGTACTAAAAAGGGGGTATGACTAAGGATAATAAACTAGGGAAAACTAGCAAGGGCTGTTCATTTGGATTCCTTTTACTGTCCTTGTCTTGGGTCTAGGGAGGGCACCTCTCCCATGGGGGTCTAGGACCTGCTTCAAGGGAGCAGGGTGGAGAAAGGTCAGAGTTTCCTGCATCTGCTGTTTTCTCAAATTCTTTCAGCTCAAAATATTCAGTATACCAAGGTGCTATATTTTGGGGGAGTGTGTTCTGAACCTCGTCACTCCTCATCCAAAATATATCCAGCCATGATCTTTCTTACTCTTTTTACTTATGTCACTTATTCAATCCCTTATCTAGACTATTGAAATTGCCTCTAAACTTATTCCTCCATCAAGCAGTTGGGATGATCTTTTTAAACATAAATTGTAAATTAAGTTATATCACTCTTCTGTATCAAAATCTCCATTAACTTCCAAATTCCTTATTGCCTGTAAGAGCCTCCATGAAAACCCCTTTATCTCTGACTTCTCTCCCACTTTTCCCAGAGCTCTTTTTGCTCTTCTTTCCTGCCTCAGGGCCTTTGTACTTGCCATCCTATCTGGAACACTCTTCCTCCAGATCTTCAGAGGGCTGATTCCTTTTTATCAGTCATGTTTCCAAATTCAGCACCACCTCCACAGGGATGCCTCATATGACCCCCCAATCTAAAGTATCATTCCTGTGTCACACTCATCACATCTGTTGGCTTCAAAGCACTTATCAGTATTGGCATTATAAGATTGATCTGTTTAATGACTTATTACTGTGTATCTCTCATAGTAAATGTAAGCTCCATGAGATCATGTCTGTCTTTACATCCCTGGGTCACTGTGCATCATATTGCCTGACACATAGTAGATGGTCAATAACTAGTTGTCAGTTGGAAGAATGAATAAAGGAATAAACGGATGTTCAGATACATCATATAGTTTACCTCTCAGAGGGAGAGATCCTCTTTCCTTATTCCAAGTTTTGAGGGACCCTGGAGACTTGACACTTGATCACATAGCAGTGGGAGACCAGAGTAAATTCTCACCTAATGCTCAGGGTCAGTATTTTTCATGCTTCTTTTGTGCTTGTATGAGATGATCCCTGTGTTGTTGACCTGAGTCCTGCATTTTGGTGGTGAGAGGTAGGTAAGATGAGACCGTATTATGGATGCTTCTTTTCTTCTCTAGCATGTTTTTTTCTATTTTGGTTCATTGGCAGCCTTTCAAAACTCTCACTGTGGAAGGAAGAAAGAGGTAGTAATCTCTTATCCATCATTTTGGTTTCTTTTTATTCATCTTTATTTTATTTTATTTTTTTATACATCAGAGAGAGAGAGAGAGAGAGAGAGCATGCGCAGGGGGAGCGGCAGGCAGAGGGAGAAGCAGACTCCCTGCTGAGCAGGGAGCCCGATGCGGGGCTCCATCCCAGGGCCCTGGGATCATGACCAGAGCCAAAGGCAGATGCTTAACGGACTGAACCACCCAGGTGCCCCAGTCATTTTGGATTCTTAATAGTTTGTTTGCATAGAATAGTTTGGATATTGTATTCGAGTTCTGAGAGACTCCACGAGGGCGTGCATTTTGTCAGTTTGATTCACTGATGTATCCCCAGTGCCCGGAATGATAGTGTACTGGTCAAGATAGCTTAGGTTAAGCTGCACTAACAAACAATCCCAAAGTCTTTTTTTTTTTCCTAAGATTTTATTTATTTATTTATTTGACAGAGAGAGAGCGAGAGCAGGAACACAAGCAGGGGAAGTGGGAGAGGGAGAAGCAGGCTTCCCGCTGAGCAGGGAGCCTGACTCAGGGCTTGATCCCAGAACCCTGGGATCATGACCCGAGCCGAAGGCAGATGCTTAACAACTGAGCCACCCAGGCGCCCCTAACAACCCCAAAGTCTTACTTCTTTAACACAACATAAAGTCTGGTTCATTCAAGTTACTGGTCCCTTGTAGATTAGCAAGAGGCTCTGTTCATTTTAGTCACAAGATACGTGATACTTAGTTACACATCTTAGTATCAGGGGCACCATCTCAGCACATGCTTGTTTAATCACCACAGCAGAGGGAAATTAACTTGGCAAATTATGTACTGATTTTAAGTGGGCTCCACACACAGCAGAGCCCAATGTGGGGCTTGAATTCATGACCCTGAGATCAAGACCTGAGCTGAGACTGAGTCAGACACTTAACCACACTTAACTGACTAAGCCACCCAGATGCCCTGATTATGTACTGATTTTTAAGGTTCTACGGAGAAATGACACATGTTACTTCTCACCTTTCATTGGCCAGAGGCAGGCACATGGCCCATGCCTAACTTAAAAGGGGGAGAAAAGGGGTGCCTGGGTGGCTCAGTCAGTTAAGCATCTGCCTTCCCCTCAGATCATGATCCCAGGGTCCTGAGATCAAGCCCCGTGTTGGGCTCTCCATTCAGCAGGGAGCCTGCTTCTCCCTCTCCCCTGGCCCCCTCCCCCTCTCTCCTGCCTCTCTCTCAAATAAATAAATCTTAAAAAAAAGGGGCGGGGCACCTGGGTGGCTCAGTTGGTTAAGTGTCTGTCTTCGGCTCAGGTCATGATCCCAGGGTCCTGGGATCGAGTCCTGTGTCGGGCTCCCTGCTCAGCGGGGAGCCTGCTTCTCCCTATCCCTCTGCCTGTCCCCCTGCTTGTGCTCGCTCTCTCTCTCACGTAAATAAAGAAATAAAAAAAATTAAAAAATTAAAATAAATTAAAAAGGGGGGGGGAATGTGATCCTACTATGTATGCATCCCACATGCCTGCAAGAGAGAATAGGAATATTTGTGAACAGCCCTAGTGTCTACCTCAAATTATTGAGTGCTTACTATTTGCCACTCAGCCTCTGTTCTAAGTGCTTAACTTGGAACAACTTCTTTATCCTTACAACAACCCCAGGTAATACTGTTAGCTCAGCTAACAGATAAAAAACCTGAAGTACAGAGAACTTAAGCAACTTGCCCAAGGTCATCCTCTAAGTGGCACAACCAGAATTTGAACCCTAGTAGTTAGGCTCCAGAGCCAATGCTTTGACTTTCTAGATATAGCTGCATCAGTCATAGCAGGTCATTAATTTAAAAAAAAAGTTTTCATTGACTGAATATCCAGAAGACTCTAAGCTTTTTGAAAACAGAAACTCCATCTTACATTTTGCATGTTTCAATTTTGCACTTTGGCAGTAGGAACTCTAAAATATCCATGATGTATTGAACTAGATAAATTAGAAACTAGATAATCAACTGCTAAAAGCTTAGGGTGCTTTTATTCTCTGAAATTAAAGCTGATAGAAAAAAATCTGAACCAAGACTATGAAATCAAGACTAAGGGATAAGATAAATACAGAATTGTTCACAAAATATAGAAAACAGGGAGGTGACTGGGTGGCTCAGTCGGTTAGGCGTCTGACTTGATTTCAGCTCAGGTCATGATCTCAGGATCCTGGGATGGAGCCCTGCATCAGGCTTCCTGCTCAGCGGGAAGTCTGCTTCTCCCTCTCCTTCTGCCCCTCCCCTGCTCATTCTCTCTCTCTCTCTCTCTCTCTCTCTCTCTCAAATACATAAAAAATCTTTAAAAAATTAGAAAACAAGAAATAAAGAGTGTCAACTATACTTCAATTAAAAAACAAAAAATAAGGGATATCTCTTTGCATTTTAAAAGTAGTATTTTGATAAAAGTAAGAGAAATCAGTACCAGTTGCCAATATAAATATGTCAAAAATGATGTAGATAACATTCATGAGTGATACATTATTCTTAGAGGTAGTCAAAGAACTTAAAGATATTTTCAGATAAAGCCTTATTCATTTGAAATAACAAAAAAGAGCATTCTCTTCTCTCCCAAAACGCCCCTTGCTGCCAGCATCAGAGACAAATACCATGCTGAGCAGGCCATGAATCTGGCTCAGTATTGCATTACTGAGGTTCTTATGAACAATCAAAGGTCATTAATTGTAATGGATATCTATTGGGTATATACTATGAGCTAGCCTTGTGTCACATACTTTAGATCTCATATAATCTTATTAACGCTATAAGGAAGGTGATACTGTCTTTTTTTTTTACAGATGACAAAACTGAGGCAGAAAAAGGGGAAATACTTGCACAAGGTCATATTCAGAAAACATCTGAGCTGGAATATAAACTCAGGTTTTTGACCTTACAGCCAGCATTCTTTAACCATTATGCACATACTAACAACTGATCTTCTACAAATTCCTGGTTTCCAAATTCCAAATTCCAAGTTTCTTTAGATGTTTTTAGGTGTTGCAATAGAGACAACATGGTTACCTCAACAGTATGCAGATTACATGGTTCCTGAGCGTTGGCTGTCAGGAAGGAAAGAATGACATTTTAAATAAAATACCTTTTTCATTCCCCATACCACCTCTCTGTACTCAAGATTGTTGTCCTTCAGAGCTCAGACTAGTATCATTGCTGTTTCTGATGATGTTCAAGGACAGGTTTGGTTGGAAAGACGCAGATGGGATGTAGCATCCTTTTCACAGGGCCAAGCCTTGAAAGCTTCTTTTCTTTTAGTCTTAGCTGTGGCTCTTGTCCCAGAGGCAATGATTTTTCAATCCTAACACTGAAATAGTCTAGGGAGTCTCCAGTATTATGGGGGTAGTGCTCAATTCTCCAAACTGGTAATTCTTTTTGGAATATGTGTGTGGATAATTCTTGTCAGCAATATTCACAGGTTCCAAAAAAAGCTCATCTACTCAGACTTCCTTAGGGATTAGTACACTAAAGCCCAGGTAGAGTATAATGGGAAAAAAACCACCTGGTGGAGGCTACAATGAGTTTTTTAATTATGACAGAGGAAGGATTTGCCAAATGCTAAATGTAAAAATAGCTTCTATTTAGGAATACGCTTATGTACAGTGTGACATAGATAACTGCTAATGTAGTTTAATTTGAGGGAAATCCATTCAAGAGATCTCCATATATTGATTAGCTATCTCATCAGTAGTTTGAATCCTTTGGATTTACCACCGGTCCTCCTTCAGATTTGCTCTGAAAAACTCTTGGAACAGGTAATTCATTAAATTGAAATCTGAGTGAATTAATTTATTACTTGCTTTCCTCTCTTTGTTGGACACTGGAGAGTGAGAGCTTGCTGTCAGAGAGGAAGTTAGGTCCAGAAAGAACCATGGAAGTTGAAAGATATCTCATGATTTAGCTCTTTTGGGGTCTTACTTCTACTACCTAATGTCCCGTTAAGTAAAGTGATCTCGAAACTGTGGCCCAGTATATGATGTAGGCCTTCATTTTTTCCTTTTCAACTTTTCCTCTGGTTTATGTTTTTCTTCTTTCCCATCTGCTTGCCTTCCTCTCTAAATTATGAGTTACTCAAAAGCAGGTAACCATTTTTTATTCACTTATATATTTGTAGTCCCTGGTAATTCAAAACATGGGTAGAAATGTAACATATAAAATCTAACATCCATTCAGTAGAACTGTACAGTGTAGAAAGGAGAAAAACAGTTATAAGCAGTTATAAGCAGATAATTATAATGAAATGTGAGAATAGATATAATAAACAGACGATTGTGGGAACCCAGAAGAGGAAGTGATATATTCTTTTATTTTGGTGGAGGAGGGGGTGCTGAGGAAAGAGGGGTAATACGTAAAGGTTCACCAAAAAAGTAACCTGAGCTTGGTCTTGAAGGAAGAATAGAAGTTTCTAAGCAGAATATAGGACAAGTGTATTCCAAAAGGAGAGAATAGCATGTGCTTGATCAGCTTTCTATAATATGATTAAACCCAAATCAGTGGAACTAAGTAGAGCCCTGTTTTAGTGAAAACCACATAGCTTTTCTGTTTCTAGCTGTCTTTCACAAGTAGTTTGTTCAAACTAGGATCCAATCAAGAAGCATACATTGCATTTGTTTTTCATCTCTCTTTTGCTAACTTTTTAGGGAAATTTTCTTTCTTTCTTTCTTTTTTTAAAGATTTTATTTTTGGGGTGTCTGGGTGGCTCAGATGGTTAAGTGTCTGCCTTCGGCTCAGGTCATGATCCCAGGATCCTGGGATCGAGCCCTGCATTGGGCTCCCTGCTTGGCGGGGAGCTTGCTTCTCCCTCTCCCTCTACTGTTCCCCCTGCTTTTGCTCTCTCGCTCTCTGTCAAATAAATAAATGAAATCTTAAAAAAAAAGATTTTATTTTTAAGTAATCTCTACACTCAATGTGGGGCTCGAACTCACAAACCCAAGATCAAGATCTGCGTGCTCTACCCACTGAGACAGCCAGGTGCCCCTCTAGTAAAATTTTTTTTGCATCGAGTCTTATTTTGTCTCTTGGTACAATCACCATTTCAGCTCTCTTTTGGTTACTGTTTGCATGGTGTATCTTTTCTATCCCTTTACTTTACTTTTACTGTGTTTTTGAACCTAAAGTGGGTCTCTTGTAATAGTACAAAGTGAATAATCAGTTAAATCATATTTTAAAAATCTATCCTTTTATTCTCTGACTTTAATTGGAGTGTTTAATCCATTTACAGTATTATAATTACTGATAAGGTAGAGTTTACATCTGTCATATTGCTATTTATTTTCATATGTCCTTTTTTTTTTTTAAAGATTTTATTTATTTATTCATGAGAGAGAGAGAGAGAGAGAGGCAGAGGGAGAAGCAGGCTCCCAAGGAGCAGGGAGCCCGATGTGGGACTCGATCCCAGGACCCTGGGATCATGACCTGAGCCGAAGGCAGACGCTTAACCATCTGAGCCACCCAGGCGCCCTATTTTCATATGTCCTTTTTCCCCCTATTCCCCCATTACTGCCTTCCTTTGTGTCAAATAGGTACTTTCTAGTATACACTTTGAATTCTCTCATGATTTTTTTTTTTTTTTTTTTTAAAGATTTTATTTATTTATCCGACAGAGAGAGACACAGCGAGAGAGGGAACACAAGCAGGGGGAGTGGGAGAGGGAGAAGCAGGCTCCCCGCAGAGCAGGGAGCCCGATGCGGGGCTTGATCCCAGGACCCCGGGATCATGACCTGAGCTGAAGGCAGTCGCTTAACCAACTGAGCCACCCAGGCGCCCTCTCATGATTTCTTTTACTATGTGGTTTGGAGTTTTTAAATTAATGTTTGCCCTGGGGATTACAATTAACATTCTACTTTGTAACAATCTAGTTCAGATTATTACCAACTTAATAGTATATAAAAATATGTCTGTTCCCTCCCTGCTCCTTTGCGCTGTTATTATCATCATCAAACTAAATAGGAGAAAAAAGAGTTACACAAAAAAATACATTGAACTGTCTTTTATTTTTACCTGTGTAGTTATCTTTATCAGTGCTCTTTATTTCTCCATGTGGGTGTAAGTTACTGTCTAGTGTCCTTTCATTTCAGCTCAAAGAATTCCATTTAGTATTTCTTGTAGGTCTGATAGTACTAATACCCTTAATCTATACAGAGTATAGATTCTTTGGGATATAGATACTGAATTCTTCATAAGGAATGCTCTTTTTTAAAAAAGATTTTATTTATTTATTTGAGGCAGACAGAAAGAGATCACAAGCAGGGAGGAGGATCAGAGGCAGAGGCAGACTCCTCGCTGACCAGAGAGCCCGACATGGGGCTCAATCCCAGGACCCTGGGATCATGACCTGAGCCAAAGGCAGATGCTTAACCAACTGAGCCACCTAGGTGCCCCCATAAGGAATGTTCTTAACAAAATGCATAGGTAGATTACATATTTACATAAATATACTCTCCTCCAAAACAGGACTCTGAAGATGCTCTTTGGCTGCATCTTTGCAAAGCAGCCCATCTGGTTCTTCCTAATCATGTAAATATATTTCCTGAAATACAGTTTTTGGCAAAGTTAAGTTTTACTTTTTTTAATTAAAAAACTTTTTTTTTTTTTGTAATCTCTATACCCAGCATGGGGCTGGAACTCATGGCCCTGAGATCAAGAGTTGCATGCTCTTCTGACTGAGCCAGTCAATATTAAGTTTTAATATTGTAAAGTTATAATATAGCTTTGTATTTAAAAATATCTATATTGGTGTGCTGGGGTGGCTCAGTCGGTTAAGGGTCTGCCTTTGGCTCAGGTCATGATCCCAGGGATTGAGCCCCAAGTTGGGCTCCCTGCTCAGTGGGGCATCTGCTTCTCCTTCTCCCTCTCCTCAGCCCCTCCCCTCAACTCATGCTTGCTCTCTCTCAAATAAATAAATAAATAAATAAATCTTTAAAAAAATATATATATATATCTATATATATGCTGAAAGAGACCTTAAACTGATTCCACATTCTACAAGTGAGGAAATCAAAGCCAAAAGAGCTTAAGTAACTTGACCAAAGTCACACTGACAGTTAATAGGGAAAGCCACATTCAAAATCAGATTTCCTGACTATTAATTCATATTGTTTCTCCAACATTCCAAATTTCTGTCAGGATGTTGACTATGATTATCTAGTTTGGTCATGATATCCTTAACAATTAGGGCACAAAATAACGAGTTGTTCCGTAAGAATTTAATTAGAATAATTTATACTAGATTGCTGTCTGCCTGATGGCTTTCCTTTAGGACACTTTAGTACCTTCCACTCAGAAATCTGGCTTTTAAGTGATTTTAATCCTGATCTTTGTACATTATTTTATGATAAATTCATTTTTTAGGCTTTCTTAGTCTGAGATTCTCTTTCATGTTTTAATCCTTCTTTCATGTCAGGCTTTTGGTAGGAACTTTATAGATGGACAATTCACTAAAATGAATGAAAAATGAGAGCCACCTGAGCAAAATGGGTCAATTCAGTAATTAGGAAATTTGGAAATTTTGAGGGTTGTGGGACATCTGCCATGATAGGAATCATGTTTGTAAGTAGAGCCTTCTCCTTAATGTCTCACAGTGAGAATACAAAAATCCACCTCATGGTAACATTGTCTTATCTCACAATAGAAACAATTTTATTTTTTGACCCATGGTATATAGTTAGTTTCCTGATGTATGTATGTTTCATACTTTGTGTGTCATTTTGTGTAAGTTAAGAGCACAGGCTTCATTTTGAATCTGGTCACATATTAGCAGTGGAACCTTGAGTGGAACCTTGAGAGTTAAGTCCCTTAACTCTCTGAGCCTCAAGTTTCTTGAATTCCTTGTAAACAGGAATAATTTTACTGATATACGGGGTTGTCTGAGGATTCAGTGAGATAATATGTATAAAGCACTTAAAAGAACACATAGTAAGTGCTCAATAAATGTTAGCTTTTCTTTTGTTCTATGTGACACTGTTTGAACATTGAATTCTTCCTCTTCCCCATCTTCACTCTGGAGAGGATCTGGCCACAGGGATCAGAATCCTTATGAATCCTTTGAAGAGGAAGAACGGGAAGGTGGGCTGGCCCCCTCTGACTCTTCGCCTGGGGAAAGGGCAAAACTGCAGTGTCTAAAGGAGGCAGAACCAGTAGTCTAAGTAGCCAATGACCTTATGCCTGCGTCAGATTGTCCTACTATGTAGGGGGTCCCCAAGACTACCCTCATGCTTGATGATTCACTAGAAGCACTCATAGGATTCAAATGGTTGATTATAATGAGACAATACAGATTATATTAAACAAAGGGAAAAGGTGCATGAGATAAAATCTAGGAGAACCTAAGTGCACACTTCCAGGTGTCCTCTCCCAGTGAGTATCTTGGGTGTACTTAATTTTTCTTCTTAAATTTTTTTCATTTTAGATTTTATTTATTTATTTGAGAGAGAGAGACAGAGATAATGAGAGAGAGCACAAGTGGGGAGGAGAGGGAGAAGCAGGCTCCCCACAGAGCAAGGAGCCTGACGCGGGGCTCAATCCCAGGACCCCCGGGATCATGACCTAAGCCGAAGGCAGACGCTTAACCGACTGAGCCACGCAGGCACCTGGGTGTACTTAATTTCCCAGCAATGTGTTACAACATATGCAAAGTATTACCAAAGTATTACTCTGAGCCTTGGTGTCCAGAGTTTGTATTGGAGACAGTCATGAATGCATAGGAGCCTACATAACTGACCTCAGCTACTCAGACTCTAGCCCCCCCTTCTACCTCCTTACCCTCACCCCCAGAAAAACAGGTGTTTACCATAGATGACATTGTCAGAATAAATTTATCTGTTCAAACTGGTACAGCATGGCCCAAGGTCTCAGACATACACACTCGTATCAGGCTGTCAGAATATTCCAAGGCTCATTGGTTATCTCCTAAGATCAGGCAAGGGCTAGTCCTGAAGATAGGCCTTTTTTTGGTGGGACAAGGTAGGAGCAACCCAGACCTGTTGAGGTAACCCTTTTTCTGCACAGCTACCTACCTTTTTAACTTCATAGATTGAGAAAAGGTGCACCTCGCTTGTCAGCCAGTATGGTTTTGGTGGGGTTTTTTTGTATTTTTTTTTTTTTAAAGATTTTTTCCCCAAGGCCCAAAATTTACAGTTGGTGTACCACATGGCTCCAAACTACCAGTAAGTTTGGTTATATAGTAGACACCTTTCTCAGAGGCAGGGAAAGTCAGATCAGGCATTAGAAAGTGCTACAACTTATGAATGGTCTTAGAGTTTTTATAATATTGACTGGGAGGAAGAACTTAGGAGGCCATCTGCAAATAACTCTAACTTGCCAGCCTCAGTTTCCATTGAGAAAAGACAAGCTAAAGGTACCATTTATATTAGTATTGAAGTATAAGTACAGCACTGGGTCAATAGTAATTTCATGCAATTATATTTAAAAGAGGTGATTTATCAAATATATATAAATAGTTTGATTTAATTGTTATATAAGACTTTGTTATGTCAGCAAGCATAGAAAAAAATCTGTCCTGTGTCCTGATTTGGAGTTCTAAAATTATATTCATGTGGATATTCAGATATTATTACCTGTGCTAGAAGGTGTCTGGGTAAAAGCACTTCTTTCAACATATGTCCTAAAAACATAAATTCAATGCTATATGACACAATGAGCAAACTTATTTATTAAATAAGTTTTAAATTAAATTAAATAAATTAAATAAGCTAAATATTCATTTACAAAATAAAATTTAACTCATATTATTTAGCTTATTTTAAGCTATTTAAAAAAACCTAAGCTCATTTAAAATAAGCTACTAAAGGGGAGCCTGGGTAGCTCAGTCAGTTGAGCGTCTGCCTTCGGCTCAGGTCGTGATCCCAGGGTCCTTGGATCAGCCCCGTATGGGGCTCCTTGCTCAGCAGGGAGCTGCTTCTCCCTCTCCCTCTGCCTGCCGCTCCCCCTGCTTGTGCTCATTCTCTCTCTGTCAAATAAATAAATAAAATCTTTTAATAAAAAAATAAGCTACAAAGCTTATTTTAAGACATAAAGTTAGAACATTTTAATTTTTTGTTTAAACTCTACCCCCAGGGTGCTTGGGTGGCTCAGTCCGTCAAGTGTCTGACTCTTGATCAGCTCAGGTTGTGATCTCCGGGTTATGGGATTGGCCTGCACTGGGCTCCATGCTCAGCAGGGATTCTGCTTGGGATTCTCTCTCCTTCTCCCTCTGCCCCTCTCCCCCCTCTAAAATAAAATAAATAAATGGGTAAATCTTAAAAAAAAAAAATAGGGTGCCTGGGTGGCTCAGTGGGTTAAGCGTCTGCCTTCAGTTCAGGTCATGATCTCCCAGTCCTGAGATTGAGCCCTGATTCAGGCTCTCTGCTCGGTGAGGAGTCTATTTCTCCCTCTCCCTCTGCCCCCACTCATGTGCTTGCGTGCTCTCTCTCAGATAATAAATAAAATCTTAAAAAAAAAACAGTAACTCTACCCCCAACATGGGGCTTGAACTCCCAGACCCCATCCATCTATCTATCATCTATCTATCATCTATCTATCTATCTATCTATCTATCTATCTATCTATCTATCATCTATCTATCTATATCTTTTCATGCTTTGGGGTTAAATGGAAACTGTGGCTTTTGAATTTCCTAATGATGTCTCTGGAGTAAATGCAAAAATTTTCTTTTCAGATAACACTATGCCTAAAATAAATTGCTAGCATAGGATTGAGTTCAGCTGTGTCCCATTTAAGAACTTTCTTTTCTTCGTTCAGGCACTGACAGCATATTGTTTGGACCAAGTCTCAAGTCTCCTTGCCTGACAGCAGAGAAGCTTCCCAGTCAGAAAACTTTTTACCTCCCGTGGATGTGTAAATTAGCCTTGCTTAGCTCCTGGGTGGTCCTCTCATGCTTCACAAATAAGCCGTGGGCTTTACAAAAGATTTTTATTTAAAAAAAAAAATTTTTTTTTTAAAGATTTATTTATTTGACAGAGAGAGACACAGCGAGAGAGGGAACACAAGCAGGGGGAGAGGGAGGGGGAGAAGCAGGCTTCCCGCCGAGCAGGGAGCCCGATGCTGGGCTCGATCCCAGGACCCTGGGATCATGACCTGAGCCGAAGGCAGTCGCTTAACGGACTGAGCCACCCAGGCGCCCCTATTTTTAAAAATTTTTAAATGCAAAAAAGAGAGAGAGAAACCACTTTCCTTAGTCTAACACTTTGTTCTTGTAATTCAAGTCCAAGTTGAATTAAATGTTTTTATAAGAGTTTGTTCTATCTACAATATTGTCATAGGCTTTGCAACTGAGATTATGACTGTTTGATGAACCAATAAGAGAATGGGGGAAGTGAAAAGTGATAGATCATTTTGGCCCTTCTGCTTTTCATGGTTACTGTCCATTTATCTGACCTCATCCACCCTTTTACAGACAACATATGCGTTCCTTTGGCTGTGTGGCTGTCATCAGGGTAATCATCTACCACCTCCCTTATAATAACAGAGGCCTTGTAGTGTGCATGGAAATGCCCTTTTAAAAGTCACATTGCTGGGCGCCTGGGTGGCTCAGTTGGTTAAGCGACTGCCTTCGGCTCAGGTCATGATCCTGGAGTCCCTGGATCGAGTCCCGCATCGGGCTCCCTGCTCGGCAGGGAGCCTGCTTCTCCCTCTGACCCTCCCCTCTCTCATGTGCTCTCTCTCTCTCTCATTCTCTCTGTTTCAAATAAATAAATAAAATCTTTAAAAAAAAAAAAAAAAAAAAAAAAAAAAAAAAAGTCACATTGCTGTGGGGTGTCTGGATGGCTCAGTTAGTTAAGTGTCTGACTCTTGATCTCAGCTCAGGCCTTGATCTCAGGGTCATAAGATCGAGCCCCCAGTCGGGCTCCAAGCTCAGCAGGGAGTCTGCTTGAGATTCTCTCCCTCTCCCTTGATCCCTCCCCCCTGCTCTCTCTCTCTCTAAATAAATAAAATATTAAAAAAAAAAAAAAAGGTATCTCCTGATCAGCACTAGTCTGGTAGACCCCTACAATTCCCTAAAGGAAAGTAACTCTGCAATAACTAACTTGCTTTTTTGCCAAGTGTAACTTCCTTGTTCCCACTCCCTTCTGCTTAAAAGTCTTTCATTTCGTACAGCTCCTTGGAGCTCCTTCCTATCTGCTAGATTGGATGCTGCCTGATTTGAATAGATTTTTGCCCAAATAGACTCTTAAAAATTTTAATATGCCTCAGTTTATCTCTGAACAAATCTCACCACCCAGAGATAACCACAGTTAACCACACAACAAGAAAATTTGGTGTACAACATTCCAAATTGTGTTCTATGCATTAATATATATGGAATCATATTCCACATATTGTTCTATAATCTATTTTTACTTTACAGCATGTCATGGATATCTTTCCATGTTAATAAGTACAGAAAAAATTTATATGAATGCTTTATATGAATGAATGTGACCACCGTGTATTTAAAGAAGGTATTATGTTCTTGAATGACAGAGCTAACCGAATTCGGTGATTATAGCAACTAAAAAAAGAGGTCTGGCTCTACTTCGGTCTCAAATAAAGGAATTAGCATAATTCGACTGAAACTCTGACATAATAATGAATCCAGCTGCTTGATTACTGTTTGGATTCCAGCCCTGGTTTTTTTTTTTTTTTTTTAGACTTTATTTTAAGTAGGCTCCATGCCCAATTGTGGGGCTCAAATTTACGGCCCCAAAATCAAGAGTCATATGCTCTACTGACTGAGCCAGCCAGGCGCCCCTCCAGCCCTGCATTAGAAGAAAGACTTCTATTTCTCCTTGACAAAATTCCCACCTCTGACCACTAGTTAGGGCTGTGGTCTTAAACCTTAGTTGTTTTTATAAAACTGGCCTTGGAAACCAACTGCCTTGTCTTGTAATTCTAGTTCCACCATTTACTAGTTTTGTAAACTGAACTCCCTCTGAACCTTAATTTTCTCATTGCAAAGTGGGGTTAATAATAACTACCTCATAGATGTGTTGCAAGTATTATATAAGATATCTGACATGTTCCATAAACTGTATAATTATTATGCAAATTATTATAGGTACTTTGTCTCCTCCCAAAACTGCTTATAAGCAATTTGAGGCAGAAATATTTACATATTTATTTACATTCACTCAGTCTCTACTTGAAGCAT
Source organism: Neomonachus schauinslandi (assembly GCF_002201575.2). NCBI lineage: Eukaryota > Metazoa > Chordata > Mammalia > Carnivora > Phocidae > Neomonachus > Neomonachus schauinslandi. Next base: position 51,482,687 of record NC_058407.1, read on the forward strand.
ACATTTTTTTAAAAGATTTTATTTATTTATTTGAGACAGAGTGAATGAGAGAGAGAGCGAGCACGCGAGAGCACATGAGTAGGGGCAGAGGGAGAGGGAGAAGCAGACTCCCTGGCTGAGCAGGGAGCCCGATGTGGGACTCCATCCCAAGACTCTGGGATCATGACCTGAGTCGAAGGCAGACACTTAACCGACTGAGCCACCCAGGCATCCCACAAAAGGGTCTTCTATGAATTAGAGCATTGAAAAATAACCTGAAAGACAATGAAAGGCATAGATAACCTGCATAGGTGAGCTAAACTGTATCCCTACTAATCCCCCTTCCCCATTTCAAAGTCTTTCAGTTTTTCTGTCCCACCTCCACCATCATAATAATCTCAAAGATCACTCATTCACAAAATAAGACTCTCTTTAGGTTGACCTGATTATTTACATTATTTACGTATTTACATTTACATACATAGCAAGGGTGTTAATTCACCATATAGGCCTCTTTAAAAATTCTTTGCAAGGACAACCCTGTTGGGACCTCTCTCATTCTTGAGAGCTTTTTCTGTATCTTCACTTAATAAACTTCTGTCACTTTACTCTCTGTTGTCCGCGAGATTCATTCCTTGACTCCGTCAGACAAGAACCTAGCTCTCCTGCTTCATTTTGGTGCGGAGACCGGGATCACTTCCACCGAAGGGTGAATAAAAGCTGACTCTTTTCTTTTCTTTCCTGGGAGACATTTCTCCCTTAGGTGACCTCTTGTCACAAATGACAAAACCGGGCACCTGTCCGCCAGTTAAAGGTGAACAGTGTGGCCACTGGGCTTAAGTCTCAGGTGACAGGCTTCTGGACAAAGGTTTGGTCAATTCCCCTTCCTCAAAAGAAGTTGGTATGTTGGCCTAACCCTCCTCAGTTCTGCTTTCTCTTCATTGGCTTTTCTTAAATGGCTTTCTCCCACCTCAGGGACTTTGCCTAGAGTAGGCCCCTTTCAATCTCCGGTGATCACTATGCCTGTTTAATCAGGGATTCATTTCAGGCAAAGTGTTGCCTATGTAGATACAAGCCTTTTTCATTTAAAGATGTCTTTCGTGAGAACTTAAGTCAGGAGGAGAATCTTTTCCTCATTTTTGCTGCCTGCTAAGACATATGTTTTTCTGTTAGGTACATCACGGCCAGGGATCAAAACCCAAGATATTGGCAAGCAGGCTTAGAGCTATCTCTTTATATGGTAAGTTGGAGGGAACCCAATGTTTCCTGGGCACTAAGGAGGGAATTACAGACCCCCAGCCAATACTTCGACTGGTTGCATTAGTGGCTGGGACTTAAGTGGGTCATATAGTTGAAGCTTCCTTGTTCCAACAACAGAAATATGAAATTATGATGATGCTAAATCTCAGGGTCTGCACCCCTTAACAGGGTCTGCACCCCTCAACACACATGGACAGAAAAAGCACCCAGGGGTAAGACGTGAGAATATAATTGAATCAAAGTTTAATAAACTGTTAACCTGGCTAAGCCTTTATGATTAGGCCAGATTTGGCAGGGGGGAGGAATCCAGAGGAGAAAAGGAGGATCAGGTGACGGACAGGTAAGAGTGGCTACTCCCGCCAGCCTGAGCCCTCCTCAACCGAAGATGTTAGGCCACTCTTTCACCGTGGGTAGGAAACCATGGGATGCCTTGGTTCACAGGGGAGAGCTGATATGTAGGGATGCCTTCATAGTCACCTCTCTATAACAGGTACGGGGTCACTCCTACCAGGATCTCGAGATGGGAAACAAACCATTCTCCGCAGGGACTCCTCTGGATTGGGTACTGCAAATTTGGGTAATTTCCCCTTGTAAAACTTTCCAGTGTTTTCCATGGGTTAAAAATGGCAGGTTCTTCAAGGCAAGGTAAAATAAGGCATGATGTTCGTGGCAAGGCATGGTCTCTTCAGTTCCCAAGGACTCTCCCTTGGGATGCCATTTAACCCACTGGAAACAATTTGGATTGCAAATTTAGGAAAGGCCTGAGCTCCTATAACACTCACTGCGTGGCCACAGTGGGATCTATTCGGTCTCTTTTGCAGGAAACAGGGTGAATAGACAGAGGCACCCTAGAGCCATCCAGGCTTTCAGGGCTCTCAATCAGGACCCAGACCTAAGGGCCTCTTGCAGAATGTGTTTGGTGGTAACCATACCAGTAAACTCCCTCCTGACATATTGCATAATTGTCTAAATAGGCCTCCTCCAAATAAACCCAGGGTGCTGGAAGAAACACAGACCATCCCTAGCAAAGGGGATGCTGACTCTCACTCTCACTGTTTCTCCTTCACTCATTTCCCAGGTTAACGGCTATAATTGGAGCCAACTGTGGTTAGTCTACCTCACGACAGGGACTTTAAGGAGTATTTCCAAGCAGCTGCTGAAACTCCCTTTGTTTCGGGGAAATTCCCTGTCTGCTCCGGCCTGATATGGACTGCCTATTCCCACTTGTTGGTGGAAAAACGTGGCGTTTAGTCATCTGTCCAAGTGGATGAGCTTTAGAACCGGGAACCCTTTTTCTGTTTTCTGGCAGCACTCTGCCTCTTCTGTCTGCCCCACCCCCTCCTGTTTCTGTACCTTGGGTGCGGCCTACATACAACTGTTCCCTTCAGATTTCCCCACCAGTGTCTCAGGTAAAAATTGACACTGGGGAACAAACTGATTGACTTTTAAAAGTAGACCCAGGTGGAACATAACTTGGTATTTAAACTAAGTTAAGTTTGTTGGTTTAATTAAGATAGACATGTCTTTAAAGTTATCAGCATTAAATGTGAAACTTTTATTCTGCCAAGGTTTGCTGAAGGTCAAATAAGCTCGTGTCATTTCTGTTGCAATTTGTTAGCAAAAAGATGACAAAAATCATGGCTAATTGTCCCATCAAAGTTTTCATAGGAAATTGTTAAAATAGCTTTCAGAGTCTTTGGGATTAAATTCATTGGACATCTAGGTCTTTTCCAAATAGGATAAGGTGCTAAATCATTGATTACTGGATGTAGGTTTGTGCTTTTTGACTACTTATTGCAAAGAAACTAAGGATATTTAAATCTGCTGGTAAACATGCTTTGTGCTTAACCAGTTCATAAATTTGTCATCTAAAGAATTCTGGTGTGACAGTTGGTTACTACTTAGTAGTAACTACAGCTGCAGTTGGTTCACAACTGGCTACTACTTAGTCTTCACTGGAGACTAAGATTTCTAAGAGTACAAAATTCGGCAACTCTATTTAGAAAAGTAGGAGATATGTAAGAAAGATATAAGGAAGGGGAATGCATTTTTGTTGAAGGTAAAAGAAAGTAATTTCGTCCTAAATGAGACTGGTTGTTTGGAAAGAAATGACTTGGGACAAAATCTGAATGCAAAGGAAAGTTGTAAAAGGTTTGTGAAGTGAAATCTTTGGAAGGGAATTTTAGGTGTGGTTAGGATGGGCTAAGATTAAAATAAAGGGATTTTTTTTTTAAATTTTATTACGTTATGTTAGTCACCATACAATACATCATTAGTTTTTGATGTAGTGATCCACGATCCATTGTTTTCGTATAACACCCAGTGCTCCATGCAGTATGTGCCCTCCTTAATACCCATCACTGGGCTAACCAATCCCCCCTCCCCCCTCCCCTCTAAAACCCTGTTTGTTTCTCAGGTCCATAGTCTCTCATGGTTCAACTCTCCCTCCAATTCCCCCCCTCCATTTTTCCCTTCCTTCTCCTAGTGTCCTCCATGCTATTCCTTATGCTCCACAAATAAGTGAAACCATATGATAATTGCCTTTCTCTGTTTGACTTATTTCACTTAGCATAATCTCCTCCAGTCCCATCCCTGTTGATGTAAAAGTTGGGTATTCATCCTTTCTGATGGCTGAGTAATATTCCATTGTATATATGGACCACATCTTCTTTATCCATTCATCTGTTGAAGGGCATCTCGGCTCTTTCCACAGTTTGGCTATTGCGAACATTGCTGCTATGAACATTGGGGTGCATATGGCCCTCCTTTTCACTACATCTATGTCTTTGGGGTAAATACCCAGTAGTGCAATTGCTGGGTCATAGGGTAGCTCTATTTTTAAATTTTTGAGGAACCTCCACACTGTTTTCCAAAGTGGCTGTACCAACTTGCCTTCCCACCAACAGTGTAAGAGGGTTCCCCTTTCTCCACAACCTCTCCAACATTTGTTGTTTCTTTCCCTGTCCATTTTTGTCATTCTAACTGGTGTAAGGTGGTATCTCAATGTGGTTTTGATTTGAATTTCCCTGATGGCTAATGATGATGAACATTTTTTCATGTGTCTGTTAGCCATTTGTATGTCTTCTTCAGAGAAGTGTCTTTTCATATCTTCTGCCCACTTTTTGACTTGATTGTTTGTTTTTTGGGTGTTGAGTTTGAGAAGTTCTTTATAGATCTGGGATACCAGCCCTTTATCTGTAGTGTCATTTGCAAATATCTTCTCCCATTCTGTGGGTTGCCTCTTTGTTTTGTTGACTATTTCCTTTGCTGTGCAGAAGGTTTTTATCTTGATGAAGTCCCAAAACTTTTGTTTTGTTTCACTAGCTTTTAGAGATGTATCTTGAAAGAAGTTGCTGTGGCCGATGTCAAAGAGGTTACTGCCTATGTTCTCCTCTAGGATTTTGATGGATTCCTGTCTCACATTGAGGCCTTTCATCCACTTTGAGTTTATCTTTGTGAACGGTGTTAGAGAATGGTCGAGTTTCATTCTTCTGCATGTGGCTGTCCAATTTTCCCAGCACCATTTATTGAAGAGACTGTCTTTTTTCCATTGCATGTTTTTTCCTGCTTTGTCAAAGATTATTTGACCATAGAGTTGAGGGTCCATATCTGGGTTCTCTATTCTGTTCTATTGGTCTATATGTCTGTTTTTGTGCCAGTACCATGCTGTCTTGGTGATCACTGCTTTGTAATATAGCTTGAAATCGGGCAACGTGATGCCCCCAGCTTTGTTTTTCTTTTTCAACATCTCCTTGGCGATTTGGGGTCTTTTCTGATTCCATACACATTTTAGGATTGTTTGTTCCAGCACTTTGAAAAATGTCATTGGAATTTTGATCGGGATGGCACTGAAGGTATAGATGGCTCTGGGTAGCACAGACATTTTAACAATGTTTATTCTTCCGATCCATGAGCATGGAATGTTTTTCCATCTTTTTACGTCTTCTTCAATTTCTTTCATGAGTGTTCTGTAGTTCCTACAGTATAGATCCTTTACCTCTTTGGTTAGGTTTATTCCGAGGTATCTTATGGTTTTTGGTGCTATTGTAAATGGAATCATTTCTCTAATTTCTCTTTCTACAGTTGCGTTGTTAGTGTATAAGAAAGCAACTGATTTCTGTGCATTGATTTTGTATCCTGCCACATTACTGAATTCTAGTAATTTGGGGGTGGAGTCTTTTGGGTTTTCCACATAAAGTATCATGTCATCTGCGAAAAGAGTTTGACTTCTTCTTTGCCAATTTGAATACCTTTTATTTCTTTTTGTTGTCTGATTGCTGTTGCTAGGACTTCTAGTACTATGTTGAACAATAGTGGCGAGAGTGGGCATCCTTGACGTTCCTGATCTTAAGGGAAAGGCTCTCAGCTTTTCCCCATTGAGGATGGTATTTGCTGTGGGTTCTTCATAGATGGACTTTATGAACTTGAGGAATGTTCCCTCTATCCCTATACTCTGAAAAGTTTTAATCAGGAAAGGATGTTGTATTTTGTCAAATGCTTTTTCTGCATCACTTGAGAGGACCATATGGTTCTTCTCCCTCCTCTTATTAATGTGTTCTATCACATTGATTGATTTGCGAATGTTGAACCACCCTTGCATCCCGGGGATAAATCCCACTTGGTCGTGGTGGATGATCCTTTTAATGTATTGTTGGATCCTATTAGCTAGGATTTTGTTGAGGATTTTGGGATCCATATTCATCAGGGATATCGGTCTGAAATTCTCCTTTTTGATGGGGTCTTTGCCTGGTTTGGGGATTAAAGTAATGCTGGCCTCATAGAATGAGTATGGAAGTTTTCCTTCTGTTTCTATTTTTTGAAACAGCTTCAGTAGAATAGGTATGATTTCTTCATTGAATATTTGGTAGAATTCCCCAGGGAATCCATCAGGCCCTGGACTCTTGTTTTTTGGGAGGTTTTTGATCACTGCTTCAATCTTGTTACTGGTTATTGGCCTATTCAGGTTGTCAATTTCTTCCTGTTTCAGTCTTGGCAGCTTATAGGTTTCCAGGAAGGCCTCCATTTCATCCAGATTGCTCAGTTTATTGGCATATAGTTGTTGATAATAATTTCTAATAATTGTTTCTATTTCCTTGGTGTTAATCATGATCTTTCCCCTTTCATTCATAATTTTATTAATTAGGGTCCTTTCTCTTTTCTTTTGGATAAGTCTGGCCAGTGGTTTATCGATCTTATTAATTCTTTCAAAGAACCAACTTCTAGTTTCGTTGATCTGTTCTACTGTGTTTCTGGTTTCTAATTCATTGATCTCTGCTTTAATTTTAATTATTTCTCTTCTAATGCGTGGCTTAGGCACTGTTTGTTGCTTTTTCTCTAGTTCTTTAAGGTGTAGAGTTAGTTGGTGAATTGGGGATTTTTCTATTTTTTTGAGTGAGGCTTGGATGGCTATGTATTTCCCCCTTAGGACCGCCTTTGCAGTATCCCATAGGTTTTGGGCCGATGTGTTTTCGTTCTCATTGATTTCCATGAATTTTTTAAGTTCTTCTTTGATTTCCTGGTTGACCCAAACATTCTTGAGCAGAGTGGTCTTTACCTTCCAAGTGTTTGAATTTCTGCCAAGTTTTTTCTTGTGATTGAGTTCCAGTTTTAATGCATTGTGGTCTGAGAATATTCAGGGAATAATCTCAATCTTTTGGTATTGGTTGAAACCTGATTTGTGACCCAGTATGTGGTCTATTCTGGAGAAAGTTCCATGTGCACTCGAGAAGAATGAGTATTCTGTTGTTTTAGGGTGGAATGTTCTATAATTATCTATGAGGTCCATCTGGTCCAATGTATCATTCAGAGCTCTTGTTTCCTTGTTGATTTTCTGCTTAGATGATCTGTCCATTGCTGAGAGTGGAGTATTGAGGTCTCCTACAATTAACGTATTGTTATCAATATGACTCTTTATTTTGGTTAACAGCTTATGTAGATGGCTGCTCCCATGTTGGGAGCATAGATATTTACAATTGTTAGATCTTCTTGTTAGATAGACCCTTTAAGAATGATACAGTGTCCTTCTGTGTCTCTAATTACAGACTTTAGTTTAAAATCTAATTTGTCTGATATAAGAATTGTTACCCCAGCTTTCTTTTGAGGTCCGCTGGCATGGAAGATGGATCTCCATCCCTTCACTTTCAGTCTGGATGTATCTTTAGGTTCAAAATGAGTCTCTTGTAGGCAGTATATGGATGGGTCCTGTCTTTTTATCCAATCTGCAACCCTGTGCCGTTTTATGGGAGCATTTAGGCCATTCACGTTGAGAGTGATTATTGAAAGATATGAATTAATTGTCATCATGTTGCCTGTGAAGACGTTGTTTTTATAGATTGTCCCTGTAAATTTCTGTTGTAGATCACTCTTGGGGTCTTTCTCCTTTTATAGAACCCCCCTTAATATTTCTTGCAGGGCCGGCTTAGTGGTCACATATTCTTTCAGTTTCTGCTGGTCGTGGAAGCTCTGCATCTCTCCATCCATTCTAAATGAAAGCCTTGCCGGATAAAGTATTCTTGGCTGCATGTTCTTCTCATTAAGACCCTGAATATGTCTTGCCAGGCCTTTCTGGCTTGCAAGGTCTCTGTGGATAGGTCTGATGTTATTCTGATGTTCCTCCCTCTGTACGTAAGGAATCTCTTCCCCCTGACTGCCCTTAAGATGGTTTCCTTGGTTCTAAGATTTGCAAGTTTTACTATTACATGCCGGGGTGTTGGCCTGTTTTCCTTGATCTTGGGAGGGGTCCTCTCTGCCTCTAGGACGTGAATGTTTGTTTCATTCCCCAGATTAGGGAAGTTCTCAGCTACGATTTGCTCAAATACATCTTCTAGTTCTCTCTCTCTCTCCACTCCCTCCAGGATTCCAATTATTCTGATATTGGAATGCTTCATGGTGTCACTTATTTCTCTGATTCTATTTTCATGGATTCTGAGTTGTTTTTCCCTGGCCTCCTCTTTTCCCTTTTTATCTATTATATTGTCTTCCAGGTCGATTATTCGTTCTTCTGCCTCAGTTACCCTAGCTGTTAGATTATCTAGATTGGATTGGATCTCATTGATAGCATTTTTAAGTTCTGCCAATTCAGCTTTCATTTCTGCCCTTAGAGACTCTATGTTGCCATTAATTCATTTCTCCATTCTAGCCATTGTCTTCACAATTGCTAGCCCGAATTCCATCTCCGACATCTTGGTTATATCTGCATCCATTTGTAAATCTGCAGCATTAAGTCATAATCTCTGAGTCTTTCCTATTTTGGGGGCTCCTCCTCCTAGTCATTCTGTTGATGGGTGTTTGAGGGAATGTATAGAGTCCAAATTATTGACCAGAACCCAAGCAAGATGCACCTGTTTTCTTGGGACCTTAGGGTTGCTGGCCTCTTGTTTTCCCAGCCTGTCTTCTGGGCGAGGGGCCTGCCATGCTGTTACTCAGGCAACCCTGTTTGGGCAGAGTTGCCCTGCCCCCCTGTGGTGGGGGATGGGCTCAGCGGGAATCAGTTTTGGGGGCCTTTGTTCTCTGGCTGCTTTCCCTGGCAGCTTTCCACGTCTCTTCCGCGAGTCAGAGCAGAAGAGACCGTTTCCAACCCTCTGCCTCAGAGCAGAGAGACCGCAGTCTGTTCTTCAGTGAGCTCTCCAGGCCACACTGTCTCCGTTTCTGTCCGTGCTGCTATAAACTGCAGCATCCCGCATTGTGCGCCCCTCCGCAGCGCTCCCAGTCCTGCCTCCAGGTCGGGGCACGTGTCTGCCCTTTGTGCTTCTAAAACCGCCAGCCGCCCCCAGATCGCACCGGGGTTTCCATCCCACGGGCTGCCCTAAAGTCCTTTCCCCACTGCTACCGGTCTGCGAGTCTGTGCCCCGTCTGCAGCGCGCGAGGCTGTCACTCACCGGCGGTGTAGGATCCCCACGTCCAGGCACCCTCCCGCTGCCGTTTATCCTCCGATATCTGCCCGCAGAATCATGGCTCCCCGCTTCGTACCTCGAAACCAACCGCCTGCAATATTCTGTTTGTAGAGATCCAGATCTTCTTACATCTCAGGCTGGTTTCGTGGGTGCTCAGAGTGGTCTGGTAGATATCCAGCTTAATTCTGGGGACCAGCTGAAATAGGGTCCCCTACTCCTCCGCCATCTTTCCTAGTCCTAAAATAAAGGGATTTTAAAAGTACAGTGGTATATAAGATTGGAATTCTCTCTATATTCAAAAGACAAAATTTTCTTGAATTGTTAGTCTGCTCTTGATAAGAAAATGTAAACAGCTGTTTTCTCTTTGCCTGCCCAGAAAAGCCAGTTTCCATGTTTTGCCTCTATCCGGTCTTTGACGATCCCTAATCCTATTTAGACATGTGCTAGGTTTTAACAAACTTCCCCAAGATTTAAATCATGAACAAAGTCTCCTTGACTAATTAGGCTTGTTTGGTATGTTACATTCTGGTATAAAGTCATCATCACTCGATATTCTGGCTATTGAGTTGTTATGTGACACAGAATAATTGAGTTTCCTTGTCAATTGCATCCTAATGAACTCTCCTATCAGATCATTACCAATGTCCATTTCTGAGTTTTTGTCATTTATAATTGTCCTTATTCTCCTGCAAAATGAGTTTCATCTTCAAGGAGGTTCATAAAAAGGACTTTTGGGACAAATACAGGTATTCAGTATCTTTAAGATCAAAACTAAAATGGGGTAAAAACTTCCAAAACTCACTGAAGTTGCATTTTAAACAAGAATAGTAAAATGGGACTAAGTAAATTGGGAAAAAAAATGATTATAGTTTCTTTTGTGACTTTTGTTCAAAACATTGCTGTTTCTCTAATGTTTGCTCTCCCAGATTAAGGAAACTTTCTCTTAAGATATGATTTACAGAAATGTGATAAAATACTCATTTGTAAACAAAAGCATTAAAACATTTAACATTTACCTCTACCTAAACCCTCTGAAATTCAAAAGGTCTCAATAAGCTTTCTTCCATGGCAATCAATCATTTGCATAAGTTCAACAAGAATCTGTTCTCCTTATAACAGGACACCATTGGAAATATTGGTTATTTTACTAAGGCTTTGACTGCAATGTCATATTTGAGAGACATTCATAGACTCAGAAATGACCAGACAGCTTTAAGAAACTAAGGTTGACTTTATGAAACCTAAAGCCATAAAGCTCCTTGGAAATGTTGGCCTGATACCTTGCTTACAGAGTTCCCAGCAGCCTTACCAGGTGAGTAAAGAATGTCACTTCCTGGCAGGTGCAAGGACCTCAGGATATATTGGGGACCTCATGAAGAGGAATCTGCCCCCATTTACAGGTATTGCAGGCATGTCTGATGGCAAGTACTTTGCTTGGCTTCTGGCCTGGAGAGGCAACTAAAAGTTCAATCTAGAGATTCCTTATAAAAGTTCCAGCAAAGCAGATGCTAAAAGATCTATATGATCAATCATTCTTGCTGAGCTTATGTAAATAATTACACCGTTTGTTAAAACTGGACTTGTTTTTCAAACAAATTAGTCTTATTTGGCTGTCTTTGGAAATGAGGGTTATTACAGAGAGAAATTATGTTTCAATTACACACCTTTGTGGATGCTAAACTTTAGTTCTGATTGTCTTTGAATATTGTTTGCCTAAGCTAGACCACTTGAGGTAAACTTCAGAGAAATTGCCACAATAGCTCATGTATAGGCAATCTTGCTTGTTATTCTGTGGGGATAACAGGACCCCATGGGCATATGATTACTTGAACAACTGGGAAATGGGATAGATTCCCCAACAATTGTATAACTCAGCTATCACCTTGACCAATTCTATGGCTGGGATGACAAAATTGCTCTTTAAAAGCTAGAGCATGGGGCGCCCGAGTGGCTCAGTGGGTTAAGCGTCTGATCCCAGGGTCCTGGGATCTAGCCCCATATCCGGCTCCCTGCTCAGTGGGGAGCCTGCTTTTCCCTCTCCCTCTGCCCCTCCCCCCACTTGTGCTCTCTCGTTCTCTCTTTCAAATAAAATAAAATCTTTAAAAAATAAATAGATAAAATAAAAGCCAGAGTGTACTCCATGGAGATAATGGATGGCCACACTTTTTTTTTTTTAAAGATTTTATTTATTTATTTGACAGAAAGAGACACAGCGAGAGAGGGAACACAAGCAGGGGGAGTGGAAGAGGGAGAAGCAGGCTTCCTGCAGAGCAGGGAGCCCCATGTGGGGCTCGATCCCAGGACCTTGGGATCGTGACCTGAGCTGAAGGCAGACGCTTAACGAATGGGCCACCCAGGGACCCCCACACTTTCTTTATGATTAGATTGGATGATGCACTTGGGGATGCCCTTATCTCCTGAGACAAATCTCTCATTTGCCAGTGATTCCTTGTAATTAGGATATTGTTAAGGCTGGACCTCAAACAAAAAGGGCTTCTTGATGGTTTCATCCCTCATAGTCATTTATCCTAGAAGACACCTCTACTGACATACAGTTGCAAACAAAGTCTTTAACCCAAGCATACAAGAGCTCTCCTGGTAAAAAGAGCCTTAGAGCTTACTATGGGACTTCCAGGACTTACGATAGGACTGCAATATAAAGTAAGCAAAACAGTATGCTTGCTCAGCAGGACTCTAAATGATACCCAGGCACTGGATGCACTCAGCCAAGAATTAAATGAAGTCAGGGAAGGACTTCTCGAGAACCATGCCACTACTGACTGACTACTGTTGCTACACCATTAGGGGTGTGAAAAATCCCCTCACATGTGTCGTTTTAACATTACAGTTAACTCCTGCAAAGTGTCCCAATTAATAGGGGACATCTGTGATCAATTAAATAAGATCATGATATCCACTGATCTATTTGACAAAATTGGTACTTGGGGATCTTATCTAAGGGATGTGATCATAATTTTGGGCCTAATACTTGTTTCATGTTCATCCTATTGCATGTGCTGATACATGTACTGTTTGCTGCCCATCATGACCCCGCCGGAGCCATACCACAAGTCCCTGGACTGACCCCTGGAGAGATTCTAACTGCCACACAGTCCGCCGCCCCATTTCAGCAGGAAGCACCCGGAGCGGTCATCGTCCCATTACCTAACGGCAGTTAGGGTTACTATTCCAGGGGGAGGAATGAGTAAGGGGCTGGTGGGGCTAGGTAGGGAGAGATAGATAGGGGCAATGTTATCAGGCTCACAGAAATCCCAAAAACGTGGAGGTGTGGGGAAACCAGAGATAAGGGGACTTACTGGACCACCCTGCCCTAGGTGAGTGGGGTGGGTGTCTTTACGATAATTACTGTGACCAACAAAGAATAACTAGACCCTAAAAAGGAAGTAAGCCATTGAAGGTGTTATCAATAGAGACATTAAAAGGATTTAAATTCCCTGGTTAGCAGTCTATAAAAGACCAACCCTGAAGGCCCTCGTTGGCAACCCTGTCGGGACCCCTCTCACTCCTGAGAGCTTTTTCTGTATCTTCACTTAATAAACTTCTATTGCTTTACTCACTAGAAAAAAAAAATTCTTTGCAAAACTTCTGTCTGGAAGCTTTTTAGGAATGTAAGGTTTAAAAGCCTCTATTATTTGCTTTCCCTAAGCTAGAAAATCAGGCCCAAGAAACTCTCTCCACCAGATTTCTCCTGTAGTACCTATCAATTTGAGTGAATTTTGAGGTCCTGAAAATTTCTTAATTGCTGGCCTACCAGAAGTGATCTTCCTAATAAGCACTGGTCCCATAAATACACCAAACCTTTGGCCCTTAAAATGGTTTGCTATATCTGGTTAAATGAATATCCCCCCTTTTTAAAGATTTATTTATTTATTTTTAGAGAGAGAGAGAGAGTGCACGTGTGCATGGGCAGTGGGGCAGGGCAGAGGGAGAAAAACAGTCCCAAGCAGACTCCCTGCTGAGCACAGAGCCTGATGCTGGGCTCAATCCCATGACCCTGAGATCATGATCTGAGCTGAAATCAAGAGTCCGATGCTTCATCAACTGAGCCACCCAGGCACCCCAGATGAATATTCTTCTTAAATAAGACACTTCACATAAGGCCTTGGATATACAACCAGTGTGTACAATTATATCCTGGTAAAAGGAAGTCAGATCTTTACTGAATCTAATAAGAGTTTCTGAATTCTGGGGGAGCCAGTGAAAATTAGATATTTAGACATTTTTGGTTTATGAGACAGAATCTAAATTGTTATGGGTTACACACTGGTTATAATTTAAGAAGGAGGATAAAAAGCTTCCTCATATATCTAGAAAATAGAACATTAAAACATCAATAATATTCTTTTTTTTTTTTAAAGATTTATTTATTTATTTGAGAGAGAGAGAATGAGAGAGAGAGAGTACATGAGAGGGGGGAGGGTTAGAGGGAGAAGCAGGCTCCTCGCCAAGCAGGGACCCGATGCGGGACTCGATCCAGGGACTCCAGGATCATGACCTGAGCCGAAGGCAGTCGCTCAACCAACTGAGCCACCCAGGCACCCAAAACATCAATAATATTCTAAGCAAATCACCACAATAAATTTCTATCAGTTTCATTTAGTCCTATAAAGTTAAATCTCGTTCTGGGACATTTTGGGTTAGGAGTCTCATGAAACCACCTGCTTCTTGACCTAATGGAGTCTTGGAAATCCTAATTCAGTCCACTGGTGTAGTCTGAGTTGTCTAAGTAATGTTAGCTCAGCTCTGAAGTGTTAATATTTTGAAGAGCCTGTCTCAATCCTTTTTCCAGGAGGCTCTGCTCTGAGACTGTCCTTTGTTGAGGACTCAAACTGACTTTTATATCTTAGAATAGAACCTTCAAGCAAGCATCACAATAAAACAAAAACTATCTGTAGAAGACAGAGACTTCAGATGACTGTGGTTGGTTTATTATTGAGAACTTTCAAATGTGACAGGTCTGATGAAGTTTCATATTAAAAATAGGCAACTGACTAGAAAATTTGGTTGTTCCTATGGCATGCAAAACAAAGGTAATACAGCCATTGCAAAAAATTAGACAAAATGTCTCTAAGGATAGTGACAAAGCCTATTTTTAAAGACAGCAATAAAAGTTATGTCTGAGGGCACCTGGGTGGCTCAGTCATTAAGTGTCTGCCTTGGGCTCAGGTAATGATCCCAGGGTCCTGGGATGGATCCCTGCCTGGGGCTCCCTGCTCAGTGGGGAGTCTGCTTCTCCCTCTCACTCTGGCTCTCCTTCGGCCTCTGCCTCTTCCCCCTGCTCATGCTCTCTCTCTCTCAAATAATAAAATCTTTAAAAAAAAAGTTACATCTGATATGTAAAAATAAATGAACATAATTTTTATATGGATAAAGTCTTTAATATAACATAATAATACTGAAATACAATATATAATTACTATATATTATATATACATATATACAAAATGTGCCGAGATTGTAACAACTTTTTTTTTTTTAAAAGATTTATTTATATACAGGGCACCTGGGTGGCTCACTCGGTTAAATGTCTGCCTTTGGCTCAGGTCATGATCCCAGGGTCCTGGGTTCCAGCCCCGCATCGGGCCCCCTGCTGGGGGCGGGGAGGCTGCTTCTCCCTCTGCCTGCCTGTCTGCCTACTTGTGATCTCTCTCTCTCTGTCAAATAAATAAATAAAATCTTAAAAAGAAAAATTTCACTATTACCAGTTTTCTACAACTTACAGTGTTTTCTTTTCTTTATGTATTTTTAAGTGATCTCTACACCCAACGTGGGGCTCAAATTTACAACCCCATAATTAAGAGTTACATGCTCTACCGAATGAGAGAGCCAGGCATCCCCACAAGTTAAAGTGTTTTAAAGATTTATTTATTTATTTTAGAGAGAGACAGAGACAGAGACAGAGAGCACACGCTCGAGTGGGGGGAGGGGCAGAGGGAGAAGGAGAGGCTCTCAAGCAGACCCCCTGCTGAGCGCAGAGCCTGCCATGGGGCTCCATCTCACAACCTTGCCATCATGACTGAGCCGAAATCAGGAGTTGGTCGCTTAACTAACTGAGACACCCAGGCGCCCCCACTTGCAATGTTTTAAAACAGCTCAAAGACAATAAATGATGGAAAACATCTAGACCATCTTTTTTTCAAAGTCTTTCATAATTTTTCCTGACAAAGGCAAGAGAAAAATATAATACAGAGTTACACAAAACAAACAAAAACCTTAGCCGTATGTATAATAGGATTCTAATTTTATAAGCATATCTTTGCAGGTATCAAATAGCTTAAGACTTTTCTGAAGAATCTTGTTCAGAAGAGGATCCTTTACTAACTATAAGCTTTTATTATTAACAAAAGCACATCCTTTTTAATACCTGCACTGGGCTATGCTTCATTAGCTTGGTTTGAATTACTCTATGTATTTGAAAATAATTTTAAAAATTAAATTTTAGTAGATCCTGATAGCTTTTTATTAATTTATCTTCCTATCTTTAATTCCTCTGAATTAGATTTTTAAAATATTATTATTATTTGATATTTCCTTCATATATTTGTGAAAAGAGAATGATGAAACTGGATGATCACAGGAAATATTTTTATCCAAATTCTAAGTAACTTTGCAAAAAGCCAACAGAGGTATTCCTCCTGATGCTTGGATTAAAGGTTTCAAAGACGCCTCTGGTGATTCTCTGGCTTTACTCTTGGCTTTTCAGTCAGATGCTATTGCTGCCTACCTGTCATAAAAAGGGAAGTAGATTGTTAAAGATCTAAAAATCCTAAGTATTGGGGTGTGTGGGTGGCTTAGTTAAGCGTCCAACTCTTGGTTTCAGGTCAGGTCTTGATCCTGGGGCTATGAGTTCAAGCCCTGCATTGGGCTCCATGCTGGGTGTGGAGCCTACTTAAAGAAAAAAAAATCCTAAGTATTTATTGAGAATTTGTCTCTTTTTATTTCATTTATTTATTATATTTTATTTTTAAGATTTTATTTACTTATTATTTTTTTAAAAGATTTTATTTATTTATTTGACAGAGAGAGACACAGCGAGAGAGGGAACACAAACAGGGGGAGCGGGAGAGGGAGAAGCAGGCTTCCCGCCAAGCAGGGAGCCTGATGCGGGGCTCGATCCCAGGACCCCGGGATCACAACCTGAGCGGAAGGCAAGCGCTTAACGACTGAACCACCCAGGCGCCTCGAGACTTTGTCTCTTTTTAATCAAGAATAGAAAACACAGCACTTTGGAGAGAAGAGAAAGCTATTTAGCAGCAGGAAACTTCCAATAATTCAAACCTAGACGTTTGTATTCACAGAATCTTTGTACACTGTTCCCAGCAAATGGACATTTTCTATTGCATAGAAAAATCCTAGCTTAAACCCATTAATCAAACATTTTTAAGACCTTTTAAAAAAATCTGTTTTCAAAATGAAAGGGGGAGGGATATATTTTAACAAACAAAAACACTATTACTATTTATTTAGCAATTCTATAGTGTAAGTGTAAATAGTTTCTTGGGATCTGTTGCTAAACGCATTTTCAGTAAAGACTAAAACAAATTGAGGAAAACTGAGAAACCTGACAAAAGGAAAGACTTCCCAGGAAAAAAATAAAAAGAATGCAGTTTAAACTTACCCTAAGGGGCGCCTGGGTGGCTCAGTTGGTTGAGCATCTGCTTTGGGCTCAAGTCATGATCCCTGAGCCCTAGGATCAAGCCCCCAGGATCAAGCCCTGCATTGGGCTTCATGCTCAGTGGGGAGTCTGCTTTTCCCTCTCCCTCTGACCCTCTCCCTTCTCGTGCTCTCTTTCTCTCATTCTCTCTCAAATAAATAAATAAAATCTTAAAAATAAAACAAACTTGCCCTAAGCTTTAGGGGATTTATTATCATAGGGTAAACAGTTATATTTGTTCTCAATTAGTTTAATTAATTATATTTTTTTCAGATTGATGATTACCCACAGTTTTTGAGTCCACCAGAGAGAGAAACCAACCAACATATTCGTATCACCCATTCTTCAACTGTTTTGAAAAAAGAGTGTGAACAATCGAAAGGTGTCAAATTCTCATTTCCATTTCATCATGCCACTTCTGACAACAAAAAAGGTATGTAATATATTTCTTAAAGTGACACAAGATGCATTGCTTGATAAGACAAAAAAGAATGTTCTTTTTTCCTCCCCAGCTTTACTGAGGTATGATTGACAAATAAAAATTATATGTAAGGTGTTTAACGTGATGTTTTGATCTATGTATACACTGTGAAATAATGACCACAATGATAACCACATAGTTATCATTGTGTGTGAGTGGTAAGAACACTTAAGATCTATTTTCTTCGCAAGTTTCAAGTACATGCTACATTTTTGTTAACTATAGTCACTATGCCGTACATTTTGGTCTCCAGAACTTATTTATCTTATAATGAACATCTACCTTTTGACCAACATTTACCTTTTCCCCCCAACCCCCAGCCCCTGGTAATGACCATTTTACTATCTGTTACTATGAGTTTGCCTTTTTTGGATTCAACATGAGTGAGATTACGTGGTGTTTATCTTTTTGTGTCTGATTTATTTCACTTAGCATGACATCCTCCAGGTTCATCCATGTTTTCCCAAATGCAGGATTTTCTGCTTTTTAGATTTTATTTTACTTGTTCATTATTTTAAAGCAATCCCTACACCCAACGTGGGGCTTGAACTCATGACCCTGAGATCAAGAGTCAGATGCTCTACTGACTGAACCAGCCAGGTATCCCAGGATTTTCCTTTTTTTTAAGATTTATTATTTTTTTATTTGAAAGAGAGAGAGAGAGAATGTGAGCGGGGGGGAGGGTAGGGGCAGAGGGAGAGAGAGAGAGAGAGAATCCTCAAACAGACTCCTCACTGAGCCCAGAGCCAGACTTGGAGCTCCAGACCAGGACCCTGAGATCATGACCTGAGCCTAAATCAAAAGCTGGATGCTCACCCGAGTGAGCCACCCATGTGTTCCAGATTTTCCTTTTTTTAAAGGCTAAATAATATTAGATTGTGTGCATATGCATGTGTGCACACACATACACCCCCCCTCCCCCAACACACACACATTTTATTTATCCATTCACATATTGCTGGACAGGTAGGTTACTGTAAATAATGCTGCTATGAATAAGGGAGGGCAAGTATCTGAGACAGTGATTTTATTTCCTTCAGATATATGCCCAGAAATAGGAATGCTGGATCATACGGTAGTCCTATTTTAGTTTTTTAAGGAACCTCCATACTGTTTTCCACAGTGGCTGCACTAATTTGCATCCCCACCAACAGTGCATAAGGGTTCCCTTTTCTCCACATCCTCACCAATACTTTCTATCTTTTGGCTGTTTGAGGATAGCCATCCTAACAGTTGTGAGGTGGTATCTCATCATGGTTTTGATCTGCAGTTCTATGATGATTAATGAGCTGATCCATCCATTCTCGGCAGCATAGTGCCTGGGCATAGTTTGCCACACGCGAGGCTATGTGGAAAAAAAAGGAAAGAGAAAAGAATGGAAAGGAAGAAAGGGAGGGAAAACGGAGGGGAAAGAAATGAAGAGAGAGAAAGAAGTGTGTTCACTAAATATTGGTTTTAAAAAAAGAATAAGTTAGGGGTGCCTGGTTGGCTCAGTTGGTTAAGCATCTGCCTTCGGCTCTGGTCATGATCCCAGGATCAGGCTCCTTGCTCGGCGGGAAGCCTGCTTCTCCCTCTCCCACTCGCCCTGCTTGTGTTCCTGCTCTCGCTGTGTCTCTGTCAAATAAATAAATAAAATCTTAAAAATAAATAAATAAAAAAAGAATAAGTTAGAATCTGGATTCCATTTGGTCAGGTTTTTTTTTTAAAATTTTATTTATTTATTTTTAAAGATTTGTATTTATTTATTGAGAGAGAATGATAGAGAGAGAGCATGAGAGGGAGGAGGGTCAGAGGAAGAAGCAGACTCCCTGCTGAGCAGGGAGCCCGATGCGGGACTCAATCCCGGGACTCCAGGATCATGACCTGAGCCGAAGGTAGACGCCTAATGACTGAGCCACCCAGGCTCCCCAGGTTTTTTTTTTTTAAGATTTTTTTTTTTAATTTATTTGTCAGAGAGAGAGAGAGATTGAGCACAAGCAGGGGGAGCATCAGGCAGAGGGACAAGTAGACTCCCCACTGAGCAGGGAGCCCGATGTGGGACTGAATCCCAGGACCCTGGGATCATGACCTGAGCCAAAAGCAAACACTGAACCGACTGAGCCACCCAGGCGCCCCGGTCAGTTCTTGTTTAATTTTAATAACCTTATTAACAACCACATATTTTAATGAAAAACCTGATCAAGAAGTACAGGGGATAACCAGAAAGACTGTGAACCCGGCTTTAGGAAAACTCCCAGTAGTCATCTCTGTGAATCTTGGGCTCCCACAGCAAGAGAAGCCACAAGGTCCTACCCTGATAATTATGGTTTATTACGATTATTAACAGCATTCATTCTTCATTCAAAAATATTTGTTGGGAATCTGTTCACCCAAGAATTATGATTCACACCTAGATAAAAAGATGAAAAGCCATCTTTAATTTTGTTTTTAGGGAGTTCAGCATCTGATGCAGATGATTTTCCCATTGTGCATAAGGAGATCCAGAAAATCCACAGTGGGGTGGGGAGAAAGGGGAGGATGAAGAGTCAGGGCTCCTGGTACTTACCCAGCTCAACCAGAGCTTCCTTGCTTTTATGTTTTACATTTTGGACTTTACACATTTCTGGTGAATAAGTTTTAAAAACCCAAGGACAAATAGATAAAAACAGAATATGTAGTTCAGAGGCACCTGGGTGGCTCAGTCGTTAAGCATCTGCCTTCAGCTCAGGTCATGATCCCAGGGTCCTGGGATGGAGCCCCACATTGGGCTCTCTGCTCCGTGGGAAGCCTGCTTCTCCCTCTCCCACTCCCCCTGCTTGTGTTCCCTCTTTCATGTTCTCTCTCTCTGTCAAATAAATGAAATAGTAAAATCTTTAAAAAAATAAAAGAATATGTAGTTCAGCATTACACTGTTTGTTTCAAGGCCTTCTTTTATATATGTATATGAAATGTGTATGTATCTAAAGGAGCCCTTTAAGGTATCAATCCGTATAATTGGGAGGTGGTAAAAAGCAGAGAAAAAGAGCATGGGCTTTGGACTAGCTAAGCTGACATTTGAATCCTGTCTCCCACCTTTCCCAGCTTTGTGACTGTCTACAAGTCACAACCTTTGTGAGCCTCAGTTTCCTTGTCTCTATTGCTACCTTCATAGGATTATTGTGTTACCTGAAATAATGTGGGCAAGACGGGGCACATAGCAGGATAGTAGTCAGCTGTTAAGATCGCATCCTTAGCATAGAAGAAGGGCAGAAGGAAGTCCTAACAGGGCTCCTGGATAGGCCCTTGCACTTCTGGCCTCTAGCCAGCCCACACCAGTCAATTCACGCCACACTAGACTTCCCTCCAAGTCAGACTCAGAGTTCTTGGAGTACTGAATAACTACAAAGTGTGAGAAAACTATCCTGTGTTTGTACACTCTCAGAGACAAGCACCTTTCCACACTGACGCTCTATGGCATGGCAACTGTTTGTAGAAGTTGTAATTAGACTTATTAAATCCCTGGTTGCTCACCAGGTCTCTTGTCACCCTAATTAGGGTACCTAACTGGCTTTGGTTGCCTTAAATGCATATTTATCCTTGTCCACAAGCATAATTATTCTTGGCTTTTTTTTTTTCTCCCAACATGTATAAGAAGATTAAAAACACACGTTAAAGAAGCTAATTACAGGCAGAAGTTTTATGAAATTTAAATCCTAGAAACTTTGCAAATGATGTTAAAAGCAGTGAAGACTTAAAAGAACTTATCTTGTGTTCACACACATGGCTATTCATAGAATTGTACCTCTCCCCCACTCCCCCTTCTTCACTTTCATCTCTGAAGGTTCCATCCGACACTTTTGTGCAGGGAGTTTTGAAAACCCAAAACTGCCACTGTCATACATAGCACACATTAGAAAATAAAAAACATTTCTAGAATGCCAACAGTCCTATGCTCTGGCTCCTGTTCTCCACCAAGCTGCTAGTTCCCTGAGTTAGGTGTTGCCGTATACCCGGGACCACGTGGGTTCACCTCCTAGACAGTCTGTAATATGCAGACCTGAAGCAAGAGAGAGGCTCAAACCTGTCTGACCATCTACTTGACAACAGTCATTACTAGAGGCTTTAATGTTAATACTGATGATATCATGCCTACAGAAGTAGCACACATTAACTGCTCAGCATTTAAATAAAGATAATTATTAGAACTTACTCCAAACCTCTTGGGTGAAAGCCTAGGGAATATTTATGTCATGTCGCAAAGAAGCTCACACTCAAACCAACTGGATTATCTTAACAAAGGAAGCTCAAAAGTGCAAATCATTTGCAGTAAAAATACTTAGTTTCATCATCACGTTTTCAACAGGCTTCCTAATTAAGCCCTACTTTTCTGGAGATATATAGAAAAGAGGCTTTTCTCTAGAGTATACATGTATCCTTATATATGGGTCAGAGGTAGCACTTTAAATTGTACTTTTTATGTTTAGATGAAAGGGGATGGTTATTAAACTCTAAATGAACAATGCTGACAGGAGAAGAGCAACCGTGATGAACTGTATTATCCACTAAAGCTCTAGAATGAATTGAGTTATTAGCCCCTTACTTTCAAGTACATTCTTGAACAGCACTATCCAGTAGAACTTTCTGCAATGATGGAGCTGTTTTGTCTGTGGTCTAATTATGTCTAATACAGTAGCCAACAGCCACCTGTGACCACTGAGCACTTTAGATGTGACTAGTGCTACTACCTGAATTTTAATTTAATGTTAATTTTAATAGCCATGGGTGCCTAGTAGCTATAGAACCAGTCACTGCAGCTCTAGATGCATGGAAAAGACTTTAATGACTTTAGTGGTATCTTCTGAAACACTGGCATAACATGAAGTAGACTAATCCTCAAACCAGAATGAAACCTCATTATTTGATGACACATAAACTGAACCAGGCTTTATATAAATATAAGATTTTATTTTATTTTATCTAAAACCTATATATTTTCTAAAATCATTGAGGTGGGAGAAAACTAAAACAAGGGACTGATGAGTCTCTCAGGTTTAGTGGATAATTTTTACTTAGGCTTGGCAGTCTTCCCCATAGGAATAGGGTTTTGACAAATATAATCGGACCTCTTGCAGTTAAGAAAGCACTGCATTTTTTTGGTAGTGTCCTTTCTAAAAATGTTCCTCAGCTGACCAGCACTACTCAACATATCATCAGGCATCCATTGTGCTAAATGATGGAAGGACTTCATATCTAAGCTACTGAAGAAGACTGTGAACTGCTGTCTGCACACTAGAGAACATATTAGCAGAAAACTCTGTCACCTGTTATCTGTATTTAGGCTCTCTTGTCAGTATGGTCTTACACCTGCCAGACTCTGGCCACTGGCATCTAGGAGACCAGCCCTTCCATCTGACGTAGAAGCAGAGATAAAGCTGTACTTCATTTCTCAGTGGAGAGCACAGATGATCCTAAGATTCTCCACACCGTTGTTACAAATGAAATTTAAAGCTAACATAGAGAGGGCAGGGACATTGAACCTAAAGTTGTTTTTTGTCATAACCTTTTAATGACCTCACACAAAAAACAGAAAGTTCAAGGCTGGTTAGTGAACTTGCATGAAATCAGGTTTAAGGGACAGCTTAGGTTGATTGTTCAGGTAATACCAGCTTCCTAATTAGAAAAGGCTCAGTGGGGGCACCTGGGTGGCTCAGTTGTTAAGCGTCTGCCTTCAGCTCAGGTCATGATCCCAGGGTCCTGGGATCGAGCCCCGCATCAGGCTCCCTGCTCCGTGGGAAGCCTGCTTCTCCCTCTCCCAGTCCCTCTGCTTGTGTTCCCTCTCTCACTGTGTCTCTGTCAAATAAATAAAATCTTAAAAAAAAAAAGAGGGGCGCCTGGGTGGCTCAGTCGTTAAGCGTCTGCCTTCGGCTCAGGTCATGATCCCAGGGTCCTGGGATCGAGCCCCACATCGGGCTCCCTGCTCCGTGGGAAGCCTGCTTCTCCCTCTGCCAGTCCCTCTGCTTGTGTTCCCTCTCTCACTGTGTCTCTCTCTGTCAAATAAATAAATAAAATCTTAAAAATAAAAAATAAAAAAAAAGAAAGAAAAAGAAAAGATCCAGTGATTTCTTCCCCCCTTCCAGCATGCCCACAGTGCTGTGCTCCATTCCTTTCCAGCTGTCCTCCAAAATGCTTGTTCCCTGCCTGAGGTGTTGCTGTATCCCCAGGACCCTGTGATTCACCTCCCAGACAGTCTGTAATGTGTGGTCCTGAGGCAAGAGGCTCAAACCTGCTGACCTCTGTGCCACCAGTGCTCATATGTTCTACTTAATTCTAGCAACGATCAAAGGCATTATTGGTATCACATTTGGTACCCACATGTGTGAGATGCCTACTATTAGAAGGGTCTATGATGACTGGGGTCTTAAACCTACGTAATGAGTAGAGGTTATTCACTTGCAAATAGAGAAAACTCATTCTGCCTAACTTAATGCCAAAGAGATTTATTGAAGGATTTTGGAGTCTCTTAGGGAGTCAAGAGGGGAACAGAAGAAATCCACTAATGGAAGACCAGAAACCCTTGGGCCTGTTCCTGGGCCTGAACAGCCTGTGAGGGACCTTCTTCTCCATATGGCCAGTTTCAAAGACACCCAGCTCTGCCTCTCATGTCCAGATGTCCAAGCCCAACTTGGATCAGAGCCCACCCCATCAGCTATGGCTAGGATAGGGGTGGATCCAGATTTTGTGGGGACCAAAAACTCATACAATTTGCAGAGCCTTCTTTAAGATAAAGACTCAAGAGACCAAATACAACTGATGTGGAAATGTTGGGATTCAGAGCAAATGGTCAAGAAAGAATTCTTGAAATATCTTCAGTACAAAAAGCTGGTTTTATTAAAGCATGGGGACAGGACCTGTGGGCAGAAAGAATTGCACTGGGGTTGTGATGGGTGACTGATTATATACTTCCAAGTTGGGAGGGGGTTAGGGATAGCGTAAGTCTCTAAGGAATTTTGGAAACAAGGTTTCCAGGAACTTGAGGGGGCTAGCTATTTTTGGGAAAATCTCATTTATTTCTGTGTAGTCAAACCTTAGTCATGAGACCCTTCAGATGTGTATCAGTGGGCCATATGCTTGGAGGATGACTGCTGACATATATCTTGGAGGGTAGAGATAAAGGAAGTTTCCAAAGCAATTTTTTTTTTAAGATTTTTATTTATTTATTTTTTTGACAGATAGAGACAGCGAGAGAGGGAACACAAGCAGGGGGAATAGGAGAGGGAGAAGCAGGCTTCCTGCTGAGCAGGGAGCCCGATGCGGGGCTCAATCCCAGGACCCTGGGATCATGACCTTGAGCCGAAGGCAGACGCTTAACAACTGAGCCACCCAGGCACCCCTCCAAAGGAATTTTTATATGTTAAAGAAGACTTACAGGATCCTGGCGGGGGGTGGGAGGGGTGGGGGGTTGGGGGGGGTCAGGCTAAGATTGCCTTTTGCCCTTAGCAAAGTATTAACATTGAGGCAGCTGAGTCCCTAGAGGAATGTCATTCTGCCTGTTTCAAGGACTTGTCAATGGGCTGTAAGTAGTAAGGAAATTTAATTTTTGCTTTTGCCTTTGTTTCCCACATCATAATGAGGGCAGCACTCCCAAGAAAATACAGGCAGAAGAAATCACAAACATCAAGTGTCTTTGGATACTCCCAAGAGAGGAAGTGAGACAGAAGGAAAACTGAAGTGGGAAGAGCCTCTGGTCTTGAATGATTGTGGCTGAAATGTCTTCCCTTTATGTATTTGATAAAAACATTTGAGCATGCGCACACATTGTTAAGGCCTCTCCTAAGACTTTGGAAGGAACTCATGCAAGTGAGGGGCACTAGAGCTGATTCATCATTAATTTCATTGGAAAGAGCAGTCTTTTTTTTTTGTAAAGAGGGGGCACCCATACTGTAGAAGAGGTCATTTCCTCAAAAAAGGGAAGGTGCTGGGAAGACAAAAGGACAGATGACCTACAGCTTGGTCCTTTCAGTAGTCACCTCCTGCAGCTGCAGTTTCCCTTTTTTTTAAAGGATTTTAAGTAATCTCTATACCCAACGTGGGGCTCAAACTCATGCTCCTGAGATCAAAGTCATATGCTCTACCCACTGAGCTAGCCAAGCGCCCCTCAGTTTCCCACTTATCAGGCTTTTGGCCTCAAATCCCCAGGTGATCTCCAAATCTGATGAACTATGCTGGACTTCAAGGGGGCTGTGTTGACCTCTTCTGTCTAGACCAGAGCCAGCCAGAACAGCCTGCAGCCTCCAGCTATCTTTTTATAGACCCCCTCCAGCATCACCTTTGGCTCTCTGAGGTAAAAGGGTTCTTTCTTCTAAGCATGGAGGTGCTTTGGGCTCCTCTCAGACCCACAGGAGAGAAAGAGGATTTTGCAGAGCAGTTCAAAAGGAAAGGGGTCAAACATAGTGAAAGCACACTTAAGATTTTGATTTCATTTTGCGTAAATTTTACCTTAAAAGAAAATTTTTCAGAAAAATAAACTGAAAAATTAAAAGAGTGGGAGAAGGAAAGGGAAGCAAGCAAGTCAAGAAAGGAAGAGGCTGACAGAGCCAGGGAAATCCCCAGAAGGAATTCTCTGTGGGAGCAGGGCTTTCTTTCTTTCCCTCCCTGGCTCTTGGTTTGGCTTGTGCATCCCTGACTCCAACCCTTCTGCAGGGATGGGGAGGTGGTTCGACAGGGAACACTGAGTTTCCACCGGAGCTTAGAATGTGAGGATAGTACTGACCTCTTGCAGTAGCTTATGGAAATGGAAATGTAAATTTGGTTCTTGTTCAGAATATTTATTAGATACTATTATTATTTGTCCCTCCAAATAAAATACACATATAATTGGGAGGACACGACAGTGTTCTTGATGTTATGATTGGCTCTTTGGTTTTTACTTTAAATTAAACTAATGTATATTGTATAACTACTCCGCCAGGCACCACATGAGTCCTTTTTAAACACATTATCTTATTTTCATTCACAGAATTTTCATCATTTTTATAAATTAAGATACTGAGTCCAGAGTGATAAAGTAACTGGTAAACTCTTATAAAGTAACTTTTTACAAGAGTCTGAAGTTAAGCACATGTTTTAACATCAAAGCCAAAATTCCTTTTGTTACATCATGCTGCCCAGTTTATAATTTGGGACTTGCAAGGTTTTTTGTTTTGTTTTGTTTTTTCGAGGGAGGTGGAAGAGGGGCAAAGGGAGAGGGAGAGAAAGAATGTTTTTTTTTTTTTAAGATTTTATTTCTTTATTTGACAGAGACACAGTGAGAGAGGGAACACAAGCAGGGGGAGTGGGAGAGGGAGAAGCAGGCTTCCCGCCAAGCAGGGAGCCTGATGAGAGGCTCAATCCCAGGACCCTGGGACCATGACCTGAGCCGAAGGCAGACGCTTAACGACTGAGCCACCCAGGCACCCCATGGGAGAGAGAGAAAATCTTAAGCAGTCTCCACACCCAGTGCAGATCTGATGTGGGGCTTGATCTTACCACCCTGAGATCGTGACCTGAGCTGAAATCAAGAGTTTGACGCTTAATCAGCTGAGCCACCCAGATGCCCCAGGATTTGCAAGTTTTTGTGAGGATTTATGAACAGTCATCAAATCAGTACATGTAACTATAATTTCTTCACAATCTCAATCAAATTATGTAATGAATTAGCAAATGACTTCTTTTCTTTTTCCTTTTTTTTTTTTTAGCCAAAAAAGAGATTAATGGCTCTGTGTTTTGGAGAGGCAAAGGGCCCAGAAATTTGAATGAATCCTCTCTCAGGTGAGATTTTGTTTGGAGTATGTTTTTAACTTGCTGACCAAAACTTGCTTTTTCTCTACTAATGGCTTTGGACTGAGTTTTGTTTATTTCCTATATATTAGAGTATGTGACATTTGCACAAACATAGATAATACAGAGTACACATGCTAAGTGTCATCAGTGAGTTTGAGCAAATTGCCAAAGAGATTTAAAGAGGGGAAAGGTCATATTCAGTTTTGGGGGGAAGTCAAGATGTCAGAATGACAACTGATGAAAAAATAGTATACATGGAGATGGAGATATTGCAGCTGGAAGGGATAATAAAAACTATGAGGCAGGGAAAAAATGGAACGTGTATTAGGAAAGGGAAGCAGTCCACGGTGATTTAAAAATAGAACAGGGGGGCACCTGGCTGGCTCAATCTGTAAAGCATGCAACTCTGGATTTCAGGGTTGTGAGTCCAAGCCCATGTTGGGCATTGAGCTTACATAAAAATAAAATAAATAAAATAAAATAAAATAAAATAAATAGAACAATACCAGGTATAAGGTTAGAAAGTAAAACTGGGCCCATACTTGAGAGAGTCTTAAAAGTCCAGGTAAAGACTTTATATGTCATTTCGTAGGTTGTGAGGAAACTATTGATAAATAATCAGTGTGCTTCAAATGGATGGAAGCAAGGAGAAACCACAGATTGGTGGGAAGTAATGAGAATCTGAATTGGTCTAGTGGTAAAGGGAATAATGAAAAAGGGATGGATGGAAGAGATATTTCAGAAGCAAAATCTGCAAGACTGGCAATGGAACAGGAGAGAGATGGGAGAGAAACCACTGTGGTTTCAAGCTGGGGTTACTGCAAGGTGATGCCTTTCAGAGAAATAAGGATGACAGGAGGGATGCAAACCCAGGACTGGTTTAGACAGGTTAAGCTTGAGGTACTAGTAGGCCTCAGCTGGTGGGGTTCATCTAGCAGTTAACATTTCAGTCTGGTAGGCAGGACAGAAGTCTGGGTGTAATAAAAAGGAGTTTCCTGGGGTTCCTGGCTGGCTCAGTCAGTAGAACATGCAACTCTTGATCTTGGGGTCATGAATTCAAGCCCCAGAGAGAGGACAGCACTCTCTCTCTCTCTCTGTGTGTCAAATAAATAAAATCTTTTAATTTATTTTTTAGTTTTTTTAAAGATTTTATTTATTTTTGCGAGAGAGAGAGAGAGAGAGAGAGAGAGAACAAGCAGGGGGAGCAGCAGAGGCAGAGGGAGAAGCAGGCTCCACCCTAAGCAGGGAGCCCGATGCGGGGCTGGATCCCAGGACCCTGGGCTGAAGACAGACGCTTAACCGATTGAGCCACCCAGGCGCCCCAAATAAAATCTTTTAAAAAAAGTTTAAAAAAACCTAAAAAAAAAAAAAAAATCTCTCTGTTCCTGTCAGTGTTCTCAAGGCTTTGGAGGTTCTGATTATACTTGAAGCTGTAACATCAGGAAAACTTAACTGGCTAAAACAGGGTTGAGCAGTAAGTGTTGTGGTTTGCACTGCAAACCGTAGCTCAGAAAGCACTCTGAGACCCCTTTGTAATGTTGGGAGTTGGGAAGGGACCATCAGCCTGCACCGCTGAATTCCCTCCGCCAGGGTTTCTCAGTAGGGTGCTATTGGCATTCTCTGTGGGACCACTTGTTGTCATGCAGAACTCCTGCCCATTGTGGGACCTGAGCGTCCCTGGCTCTTGTCCACTACATGCCTGAGTCCACTACATGCCTGTAATGCTCCTCATTTATTGTGGCAACAAAAAAACCCACCAGCACACATTTCCACGGGAACCATCCCTGCTAATTCCATCTGTCAATACAAGTTTCTTTGCATTTCCCCGGCCCATGCCCTTTCTCCCTTCTCTCCGCAATCCTCTCTCTCACCTTTCCTAGTGGTATCCTTGCTCTCCCTATGAAAGTCTGTGCTTGGGTTTTTAGGGACACCACAGTGTGATAATGTAATCATACAAATTTGAAATGGTTCCTGCTTCAGTGGGATTTCCATTTTAATAGGCATCCAAGCCAGAAGCTCAAGGAAAGAAGCTCTTAGTAGAATTTTGTTCTGTTGAGGTAAAACTGACACACAGTAAACTGCAATAAGTGTACAGTTTGATACATTTTGTCCTATGTGTGCACCCATGAAAGCTTCACCATTATTAACATCTTTCCCTCCCTCCCTGCACTATGGCCTGGAAACTTTTTCAAGGCAGTAAGCTGGGGCAGTTGCTAGGTCTCACCTTGTTTGTTTCCCACCTCTCTGAGATGACCGGCTTACATTGCCTGATGTCCAGTGTCTTAAAAGCTGTTTTGGGTTTTTTTTTACACGTTTTCCCAGGCTTTGTTTTTTTTTTCAGGTGAGAGGGCATATCTAGTCCCTATTGCTTCATCCTGGCCTGAAACAGAAAAAAACAAACAAACAAAAACTAGTAGAATTTTAATCTTTACACTAGTATATATGGAAGGGAATTGGGATTGGTTTCAAATCCTTCCTGGAGCCAGTCCCAGAATTTTCATAAAAGAGATTCCATAAAAGAGGGCAGCAAAAGGGAGGGTGTGGTTAGGAAACTCTTTTTCCTTTGGTAGGCATAAACTGTTTTATGTGGTCTATGTATTTATTTTTGGAGGCTTGCTGAGGAAGCCTCCAAAATGTGGGAAACTATAGAAGTGGGAAACTATAGAAGATTTTAGGGAATGAGGGGCAGCAAAACCCGCCCCCTTCCCAGACTACAGTAATGAAGACCCTGTGAAGCTCAGAAGGACCCCAACTATGCCTACACATGTGACTACTATTCTGCCTTTTACAAGAAGATAAAAACCACACATTTTTAGAAACCTTTCTCAACAAAGTTAAATATCCCAAACAAGGTTAGAGAGTCCTTTCAATAGCAGAGCTCATTTCCCCAAGCTCTCCTGCTGTTGGAGGTTAGATTGGCTACGGGGCTTGAACCTGCCTGTCAGGAAGCCAAAATCTGGGATGCTCATTGCTGCTTTTTAAAGAGTCGTTCCTGCTTTGAGATGAGTACACACTCTCAACGTGTGCTGGCTGGGCCATGTGAGGAGACAGCCCAAAGCAGGGTTTGGGAATAAAGGTCACCTGGAATAAGAGCACAGATCCATGTTTTTTTCAAGTCTGGCCTCATGCCAGAATCTCTCAAGGGTTCATGGAAAGTTCAGATTTCTGGACTTCACCCCAGACTACTGAATCCTAAGCTTTAGGTCTGGGACTCAACAGTCTGTTTTTGGTAGCTCCCTAGATGATAATGTTAGCTAGCTACCAAGGTTCAGGAAATCCTGGGCTAAGTAGTCAATTGACTCCTGGATTATTGAGATTCCTGAGTTCTACAACCATAATATATCTATAATCCATCAACTGCTCTCTGTTTTCACTGTCAATCCTCCAGTGCAAGCAACTGTCATCTCTCACCTGGGTTTGCAACACCTCTCACTGCTCTCCCCGTCTTCACTCTTGGTATCTGCTGTGGTTGGAATGTTTGTGCTCCTCCCAAATTCCTATGCTGAAATCCGAACCCCCAAAGGTGATGGTAATGGGAGGTGAGCCTTTGGGTGGTGCTCTAATCTTGAGGGTGAAGGCCTCATGAATGAGATTAGTGCTCTTAAAGAAGAGGCTCCAAAGAGCTCACTAGCCCCTTCCACCGTGAAAAGGCACAGCAGGAAGGAACTGGCCAGGAACCAGGAAGAGGGTCCTCACCATAAGGCAACCACACTAGCACCCTGATCTTAGACTTTACAGCCTCTAGAACTGCAAGGAATACATTTTCTGTTTTTATAAGCTACCCAGTCTGTGGTCAGACTGCTTTGACAGCAGCGCAAACAAGCTAACACCCTGCCTCTCCACCCCTGTCTGAATCCATTATTCACCTTAAAGCCAAAGTGACTTTTCCAAATGTCCACCCCCCCTTTTTTTTTTTGCTTAAAACCTTTCAGTAGTATCCCATTGCCCAGAAAATAAAACTTTTTACACATCTAGACAGTCCTGCAAGACCTGGCCTTTGTTTCTGTCTCCAGCTGCATCTCAAGTCACTTCACCCCTTGCTCACCACACGGGCTAGTGCACCTCAAGCTTTTCCCACCTCTGGGCCTTTTCACTTCCTTTCTCCTCTTAACACTGCTTTTCACATGGCTCACTCTTTCTCATCCTTCAGGTCTTAGCTTAAATGTCCACATCTCAAACAGGTCTTGCCTGATCTGTCTGAAGTATATGACCCTCCAACAGATGCACACAGGTTTTTATCAGAGTACTCTGTTTATGTCATAGCACCATCATAAACAGAACATATAGTTATTACATATCTATAGCTTATTGTCTGTGTTCCCACTAGAATGTAAGCCTTATAAGGGCAGGGACCTAGATATTCTTTTTTTTTTTAATTTGACACAGAGAGAGAGACAGTGAGAGAGGGAACACAAGCAGGGGGAGTGGGAGAGGGAGAAGCAGGCTTCCTGCTGAGCAGAGAGCCTGATGTGGGGCTCGATCCTAGGACCCTGAGATCATGACCTGAGCCGAAGGCAGATGCTTAACCAACTGAGCCACCAGGTGCCCCGGGACCTAGATATTCTTGCACATGGATATATTTCTAGTGCTTGGCCTAGTGCCTGGCACATCGTAGCTGCTTCGTATTTGTTGAATGATTAATCATGTTCTTTACAACCTAGCCTGGCCTGTATTATATAGGCTTGGGGAAGCATGATTTGATCTAAATCCAAATAATAAAGCATGTTTTAAAGGAGTTGATGCACTTCCATTGTTGCCCTAAGTGCTGCAACTTCTTTGTTCCCGGAGGAGGGGTCTCTCTGTTGTTGCAGGACACTAAGTAAAACTGCCAACATGGCCTTCGAAACTAGAAGTGGCGAGGGAAGGCAATACCACTAACAGCCATCCACATGCTCTCAGACTCAATATTCTTCATTTCACATTTTGCCATATTAATGTCCCAGGTTTTCTAGACCACTCTGATACTCTCCTTGTTTTCTTCCAATTTAGAAACATAGAAGAGGTTTCTAATTAATGTTTGCAGTAGTCATTTTAGGTTATCATGAAGGTCAGAACTCTGTTAGAAGTAGCAGATATCCAACTTAGGTTAAAAGGGGAATTTATTGGAATAACTGGGACCACTCAGGTAATTTAGCACTCATTCAACAGATATATATATAGAAATAGACCTAAATACAGACACAAATGTAGATCTACCTACCTACCTGCTTAATCTGGCACACTTTAATTACTGGGCTCTGTATTCAGTTTTAGATGTGTAATAGTGGGTGAAATCAGCAAAGGATAGAAGCCAAATACTAGAATGCAGGAATGGTAAGAATGAAGTTGACACTGAGGCATAGCTGGAACTGGGGACTTGAATGGACATAGGACTTTGTATCCTCTGATGTTGGTAGATCAGCCTCATTTTTTCTCACTGAATACCATGTCTTTCATGGGGCAACCACCTGTCTTAAATTCACATTACAACTCCCACCACCAGACAAAGGCTAACTCATGCACTTTCTTGCATCAAATTTAAAAATCCCGGGAAGGTCTCTGATGCCCTAGCTTGACTAAATGACTCACTGATGAAAAATATCCACCCCAGCCAAGAGGTCAGAGACTTTAAAAACACAGCAGCTTCTGTGTGTTCCATGTGTGGAGGGAAGGAGTAGTTTCCAAATAAGGGGGGTCAGGGGGAGCTAGGTCTACTCTCCATCCCGTCGTTTTCTAACACTATCATCTCCATAATTAAACACATGAGTCAAAAGCGTAAACAAAAGGCAGGCTAGGATAGAAAGCAGTAATTAGAGGACTAAAGAATGGTACCATGTACAGAGCTTTGAAACACCTCTAAGGTGTAAAGTTTCAGGCCTAATTATGAGAAGCTGCAGGTCATAAGAAGGATGCAGTTATCTTGGGACATCAGACTTACATAAGTATGATTACTTTTCAGGGTAATAGTAAACAACAAGTCTTTTAACACCTGAGGGATGGAAAACAGACTAGTGATCTCTGATAATGAGATTCAGTATTTAGGTTTCTCCATCTTTAGTGTAGCTCTTCATCAGTGGATGGTTCCAGGTTCTCATATGCATTTTACAGGAGAAAACCCAAGTAGATATTTCAAGTAGAAATAGCGTATTGTGACCTACTCAAGAGTTCCCTAAAGCCGCAGGAGGGAAAAAAGACTGCCTATTGCTTACGAGTGGAAAGAAACAGAGAGGAAGGCTGAGGTCAATAGAACACTTTTACAGTGTTGGCACAGCGGAAGATTTACATCAATTTGAGTTCACCTTGAATCATCCATGAGGAAAAGAAATAGGGACAATGCTTTGGCCTCCGTCCAGGTCTGTCAGGCCCATACCTACCAGGGTGGATTCTGATCTGAGTTTACATCTATGTGTAGCCCCTACCGATATCTGGCCAGTGAACATTTAAAAGTGGATTTTCTAACCATAGTGCATGGCAAGTAGAAGGATGAGCTTTTGGAGAAACTGATCTGTTTAATAAATGGAAGTAGAGCTGACAATCCTAGTGGAATGAGAATGTGCTGTGCTTAATTGTACACCATTAGGAAACCGGAAGGAGGGGGAAACCAGAAGAATGTGAACCTTATATTATTCTCTAAGGATAGGAAATAGAAGAGGGGAACTGTGCTATTTCTCTCCACGTAGTACATAAGCATGGAGCTCTGCAGCCACACTGGCTGACTGAATCCTGACTGCTTTGGGATCTTTAGCCTTCCTAGGCTTCACTGCTCAGGGGTAGAATGGAGCTCATGACAGCTCCTTTCTCAGAAGGGTGATATGTGGGGCTCAGTCATGCACATGTAAAGTGCTTAAACTCTGTGTGGCACTTAGTCCTTATTAAAACCCTTTGTTATTGCTGATTATCAGTAAGTCAGCCACTGAGCAATAATTTATTCGGCATCCTCAGAATCCCTCATCAAGCCTTGGGATGGAATAATTTTCCTCTTTTCTACTCTCATTAATAACACTACTGCATTTAAAAAATAAAAGTGCTGTTGTGCAATAATTTGGCACAAGCTACCATCTATATTAACTTTCTTTTTTTAATATTAATTTTCTAAGAATTTCTCGCACAATAGGTTGCTGTAGTTCTCTTAGTGGAGCAGTCCTGTGTTTATGTAAATATACTATATGGGTAAGCACATGGACCCAGAACGTTTAGAAACTCAAGAGAAAGGATTCAAGGCCTCTAAAAACTATTTTTATAATAATCTTCGTCATTCTCAAAACTGGCCCTGAAAACATGACATAGATATATTCTTGTGCACATAATTTGCTCACAGTTTATCATTATTAGTATTCTTTGCTCAGTTATATATTTATAAAAATATAAAAATACATCTATTGAGCTTTGGGGTAGAACCAATATTTGTTCTTCTCCCGTATCACTCTCTTCCTCTTCCCTCCTCCTTTTCCCCCTTCATGGACCTGTCTGAAAATTTCCATGGGCTCTATACTCAGGAGAACTGCTTTGTTCATTCTATCTGTGAATCTGCTTGTTGGTTTTAGACATTAAAAATATCTCCTCCCATTTTGTCAGCTATTTATTAGCTTTGTCTGTGTGGTATCTTTTACTGAACAGAATTTTAATTTTGCTGTAATAAAATTAATTAAGGTTTTGACTCTGGTCAAGATGGAGTAAGTGTACTTCAACCCATCTCTCCCTCTGAATGCAAGTAAAAATCTTGAACAGAATGCATACGGCAGTTGACTGCCTGATTTAAAAAAAAATTCTCCATAGCATTTAAGCAGGATTCAGAGTTAAAAACAGCTATAGATTTTTCTGTAAGATATACTTTAGCTGAGTCACATGTATTTTGGCATATACTGTCATTCAGTTCTTAGTA
This sequence comes from Neomonachus schauinslandi, assembly GCF_002201575.2. Lineage (NCBI taxonomy): Eukaryota > Metazoa > Chordata > Mammalia > Carnivora > Phocidae > Neomonachus > Neomonachus schauinslandi. Next base: position 51,517,612 of record NC_058407.1, read on the forward strand.
TCCCTGAGTTTCCTTTATTATTTTCAGCAGGTTGATTATGTGTCTGGTGAGGAATTCTTTGAGTTTATCTTTTGGGGATTCACTGAGTTTCTTGCATCTGTAAGTTTATGTGTTTTGCCAAATTTGGAGAGTTTTGGCCATGACTCCTTCAAATATTTTTTCTGCACCATGCTTTTCCTCTTTTCTTTCTGGGACTCTGGAGTTATGAATGTTAGACCTTTCATACTGTCATACAGTCCTTTGAAATTCTGTTCATGTTTTTCTTCAATCTTTACTCTCTATGTTGTTCAGATCAGATAACATCTGTTTATCTATCTTCAAATTCAATGACTCTTGTCATTTCTATACTGTTTACTGAGCCCATTCAGTGAATTTTTAAGTTTCTGGTTATTGTAGTGTGTTTTTCCTCCAAAAAGTTCCATGTGGTCCCTTTTTATATCTTCTAAATTGGAATTTGTTTTTTATTTTTCATTTTATTTATTTTTAAGTATGCTCCACACCCAAAGCAGGGCTTGAACTCACAACCCTGAGATCAAGAATTGCATGCTCTGCTGACTGAGCCAGTCAGGTGCCCTCCTTTTTACATCTTCTGTTTCCCTGTTGATACTTTCTATCTTTCCATTTGTTTCAAAGGGGCTCACTCTTATTTATCAGAGCCTGGTTATAATGGTTGCCTTAAAGTCTTTGTCTGAAAATTCCAACATCTTGGTCATCTCAGTTGATATCTGTTCATTGTCGGGGCGCCTGGGTGGCTCAGTCGTTAAGTGTCTGCCTTCGGCTCAGGTCATGATCCCAGGGTCTTGGGATCGAGCCCCGCATCGGGCTCCCTGCTCCGCGGGAAGCCTGCTTCTCCCTCTCTCACTCCCCCTGCTTGTGTTCCCTCACTCGCTATGTCTCTCTCTGTCAAATAAATAAATAAAATCTTTAAAAAAAAAAAAAAAGATATCTGTTCATTGTCTTTTTCCTCATAAGATATGGAGAGTTTCCTGGCTCTTCAAATGTCAAGTAATTTTGGATTGCATCTGGGATATTTTGAATATTATGTTATGTGACTCTGGGTCATATGCCCATGAAGAGTTGGGTACTGGTCTCTGCCAGCCTCTCAGTTATGCTTAGATATCTGAGAACTTTTTTCTGTGTGTGTATGTTTTTTTTTAATTAATTAATTTATTTGAGAGAGAGAGCGCATGCATGCACAAATGGGGCGAGGGGCAGAGGGAGAGAGAGAATCCAAAGCAGACTCTACGCTGAGCATGGAGCCCTACATGGGGCTGGATCCCATGACCCTGAGATCCTGACCTGAGCTGAAATCAAGAGTCGGATGCTCAACTAACTGAGCCACCTAGGCACCCCTTTTTTTCTAACTTTGAATACAGAGTTGCTTATATTTCCCAGTTCTACTTTAGAAGAATCTTCATGGGGGAATTTTTTTTTTAAGATTTTATTTATTTATTTGACAGAGAGAGAGAGAGACCTCAAGCAGGGGAACGGCAGGCAGAGGGAGAGTGAGAAGTAGGTTCCCCGCTGAGCAAGAATTTGGATGTAGGACTCGATCCAGAGACCCCGGGATCATGACCTGAGCTGAAGGCAGATGCTTAACCAAATGAGCCGCTCAGGTGCCTCTTCATGGGGGAATTTTTTATTCAAGAGAGCTCAAATTCTGGATCTTGAGATCTAGGTCTATAGGACTTCTTATAGAAGAATCATTGTTCTCTATTGTTCTTCCTGTTTCTTATTTTTAGCATATTAATCTGACATCTATTTCAATGTATTAGGTTTCTAGCTCTCTGTGAAAACTAAACTCTCCATTTCATATTCACTTAACTTCTTTCTTATCCTTTTTAAGAATTTCTTAAATCAAATACCCATTTTTTCTAATTTAACATTTTTCTTCATTTCTTGATAGAGTATCAATATGCTAGCATATGTGTACTTCTTACTCTTTTCTTTTTTTAAGATTTTATTTATTTATTTGAGAGAGAGACACAGTGAGAGAGGGAACACAAGAAGGGGAAGTGGGAGAGGGAGAAGCAGGCTTCCCGCGGAGCAGGGAGCCCAATGCAGGGCTCGATCCCAGGACCCTGGGATCATGACCTGAGCCGAAGGCAGATGCTTAATGACTGAGCCACCCATGTGCCCCTGTGGACTTCTTATTCTTAGCTGAACTTGAGCCTAATAGGTTTTTGTGAAGCTGTTCCATTTTGCCTGTTGCTTTTTGGACTGTGACCCAACATTTTCAGTCTCAAGGAGTTTATCTGTCTTTGATGCAGAGGGAAAAAGGAAGAAAAAGTGATTTGTGCATACTTCTGATTTTGGAGTTCTCTTTCCTATTCTCTCATCTCTTCCTCTAATGTGGCTGGGCTCTCCCTAGAGATACACGGTCAGCTCATTAGAAAAACTCTTGACTTTTAGCAACTTAGTTCTATAAATATGAAGCTGACATGTGTGCAAATTCAAGGCTCTAGAACTCTTGCTTAATAACAAACTACTTTTTAATCAGACTAGTAAAGATGGGTATTAACTGAATTTCAAATGGAGAATACAGTTTAGTTTTATGAGTTGGCTTGCTTATCTCTTGAAGCTATAATTTCCATGGTATTTTCATTTATGCTGCCAAAAAGGTAATCCTTTTTAGAAATCCTTTTTATCTCTCCAAAATAATAGATTTTTCATATAAATGAATAACTGTCACTTCAAGTGAGATTTTCTGTAACTACCTAAAACCATTTTGCTGAGCTTTTATATGAAACATAGATTGTGCCTAAAATGAACATTTTAACATAATTTTATAACATTATGTAGCACAATCTACATCCTGGTTATTTAATGCTCTTCAATTTCCATAGAGAAAATTTTAGAATTATATTACCTGAAGGAATAAAGAAAAACTATCTCTTTAAAAAGAGGATTGCAGTATATATATCTTCCATTTCTGAGCTGGACATATTCATTTACCTGAAAATCCTTAGTGTGAGCATCTTATATTTTTAGACACTTGGATAATACTGTTACATAATCCTAGAATCCTACGAAAAAATAGGGTAAGGTAAGATAATTACTGAGCAGCATTTAGGGGTTGTGGGTTATATAGTAATTTGTTCAGTTGTGTGTTTAAAATCTCGCCATGCCATGTGCTGATCCACAGGGCAAGAAGGGTGCAGGAAGGAGGGGGTGCTCTTAAACTTTCCTTTCCAGATCACACTCCGGGACCACAATGCCAGTGTGCATATCCTTAAGCCTGAGGGTTTGGCAAGGGGTGGCTGTTTAAGAGGGAGGGAACTTGAATGAGCAAACGGAGGTGGCCACTTTATAGGTGTGTGTGTGTGTGCGCACATGCACCTGCAACATTGGGGGTGGAAGGAGCTGAGGGTTGGAACTCAACACAGTTCATAATGCTGTATAGATAATGAATGGATGTTATACGTGTTTAAAATTAATTTAAGGAGTAATAAAAACAAAGTGGCTATCCACTTTCAAGAGGTTCCAGTCTTATAAGGGAGACAGCATATTTTACTATAAAACAATAAACCAGCAATTCAAGGCAACATAGGATTGTATTAATAGCTAGCACCTATTGAGTGCTTCCAGTGTTATAAACACATTGCATATATTTTCTTATTTAATCCTCACAGAAACTTTTTTTTTTTTTTAAGATTTTATTTATTTATTTGACAGAGATAGAGACAGTGAGAGAACACAAGCAGGGGGAGTGGGGGAGGGAGAAGCAGGCCTCCCACGGAGCAGGGAGCCCGATGCGGGGCTCGATCCCAGGACCCTGGGATCATGACCTGAGCCAAAGGCAGACGCTGAACGACTGAGCCACCCAGGCGCCCCATCCTCACAAAAACTTATTGGGACTGGTGCTGTTATTGGTTCCTATTTTAAAATTAGGAGATTGAAGTTGAGGTCAACCAAAGTCACATAACCACTGAGTGGAAGAGCCAGGATTGGACCTTGGACCTCATCATGACCCTACAGCTTCTTAGCCTCTCCCACTTGCTTCCTCATAAAGCAGACTTAGAGAAACGGTCGTGGTAAGGTGGACAGCAGGGAAGGTGAGGGTGGAACACAGGATTGATCCTGAAAAATGGTGCTGATGCTATTGGAATGACACTGGAAAATCAGAGGAGTATTAGCAAGACATGAATTCAAGAAAACACCATTAAAAAAAAAAATTTCACTTCCTATCTCCATATGAATAGTCTTTTCTTTACAGGATCCATTTGAAATGCACAATGAAAGAAGAGTCAGGTTTCAAAAGCAGAATGAAAAGTTCTTTCATTGGAAATACTGGGGTTCTGTGAAGGACAGGCATAAAACTTTAGATATAGAAAGTGCTTTAAATGACATTGGGTACAGTTTTATTTCTGAAAGCAGGAAAATATAATGAAGAATTGTACCATACCTCCACTAGGTCAGTGGGTAAGCAAGTGAGATTAAATCACTCCCTTCTCTTAATAAGCATTCTTTTTATTTGAAAACATTTATTTACTTTCAGAGTCTTATATTGCTGCAACTGGGCCACTGGATTCTCCTTGTTCCTCACTGTTAGATTCTGAATATTATGTTTAACACTAACACCTACTTGACAGGTACCGCCAAGAGAGCAGCACACCATCCAAGGACTCAAGCTTCTGTCCTCCTTCAGACCTCAAGAAGCTGTCTCTTCATGGCCAAAGTGCCTTTCGACCCTTACCGACCCCCTCCAGGAGGAGATGTCAGACCACGTCAACCACTGCAAAGGTTGTCAGTGTGCCATCTTGCACAACCAACACAAAAGAACCCAAGGGACTTCCAGATCACAAAGGTTCTCTAAGTGAAATCCCTTTCAAGTGCAATGGGAACGGAAATGAGTTTTACTTAGGAAATTCCTCCCTGGCCTCCCCTTTACAGAACAACCCAAACCTAGAGAAAAAGGCATCGGAACTTCATTTGTACATTATTTCCACAACGTCATCAATATTTCTGCACTTAAAAAGTTCATGGAACAATTATATTATAGTAAGTGCTTTCATTAGTTAACTTTGGCTGGAGTGATTTTTTTTTATTTTTATTTATTTATTTATTTATTTTTAAGATTTTATTTATTTATTTGAGAGAGAGAGAGAGAATGAGAGAGAGAGAGCACATGAGAGGGGGGAGGGTCAGAGGGAGAAGCAGACTCCCTGCTGAGCAGGGAGCCCGATGCGGGACTCGATCCAGGGACTCCAGGATCATGACCTGAGCCGAAGGCAGTCGCTTAACCAACTGAGCCACCCAGGCACCCTGGAGTGATTTTTTTTAAAGATTTATTTATTTTAGAGAGAGAGAGTGTGAGCAAGGTGAGGGGCAGAGGGAGAGAGAATCCTGAAGCACGCTCCCCGCTCAGCGGGGAGCCCATCCACATGATCACGACCTGAGCTGAAACCAAGAGTGGCCTCTTAACCAACTGTGCCCCCTCAGGAGCCCCTGGCTGGAGTATTTCTTAAAGCAAACATGCTTTTCCTGCTTCCCCAAATTTCCATTTTGGAAATTTAGCCTTGGAATTTAATAATATGAAAGACAAACACACTGGACAATTAAGGATTTCATATTATTCAGGCTAAGGAAAATGCTCATTAATGAGGAGTGTCTTAAAGAAAAGGAGATCGACCAGGGGTTCTACAGAGGTGGGTAAATAAGGAAGTCTCCCGGGAATGCTGGAGAAGGAGGGAGAAGGTCTTATCTTGGAATATTTGTGAGCAGGGTGGTCTTTTTCTGTTGGCTGGGGTGATTTCTTAGCTATTTCTTTCAGAGCACAGAGCTCACATAAAGTTCAACACTGTCAATATGTCTCTATTTCTTAGCTGCACTATTGAAAGTAGGTTAATGGGATTCACTGTTACAGGAGCAGGTAATTTTATAGGGATTACCTAGTCTAAGCACCTTATTTTATAAATGAGGAAAGTGAATATTTTAGGTGACTTAAGAGTATATAGTGGGTTTAAGGGCAGAGTCGGAACTTTCATTTAGGGAATCTTTTTATTATACCAGGATCAGTTTTAAAATAAGTAATTTATTAACTGAATAATATGATCCTTTTCAATTATCTTCAATGATATGTAATTTTTATTAATGATCTTCCAACACAATAATATTAAAGAAATATGAAAGGCTCCATTCAGAAGAAGCTAGGGAAGCAGGAGGTTTTATAAATGGCTAAAACTGAAAGATTTCAAGGCAACTCGTCAGTTGTTTCTCATACACAGTTCAGAATGGTTAATGTTTAAATTAAATGTCTAATGTTCAAAATTTCTCCTTAAATTTTTATTTTATTTTAAATTTTTTTTAAAGATTTTATTTATTTTTAAGTAATCTCTACACCCAACGTGGGGCTCGAATTTACAACCCTGAGATCAAGAGTCCCATGCTCCACCAACTGAGCCAGCCAGGCACTCCTAAATTTTTAAACAGTGTTTTCCAAATTAAAAATGTAAACAAGTAATAAATAGAGGGGAAACCCTGGTCTATTAAAAGGAGGCCACATATGTTCTAATAGGAAACCCAAAACTTAATCTATCTAAATATTTCAAAATGACTGTTTATGTTTCCCTGATTTGACTAACTCCCAGTTTTAGTACTACTTTTAATTTTTTACTTATTTTATTATTATTACTATTTTTAATAAGATGGTTGAGGTTTATTGGTGTAATGATAGTGAATCAAATAGATTAATTATAACATTTATTTTCATTTTTTAAAAATTATTATTTTTTTAAATTTAAATTTTAGGTATTTAACATACAGTGCAGTATTGGTTTCTGGAGTAGAATTCAGTGGTTTATCCCTTACATACAACACCCAGTGCTCATCATGACAAGTGTAGTACTTACTACTTTTTAACTCTGCAGCAGAGGAATGGTTGGGGCAAGTCAGATGGGCAAACTCATAGCCCTTCTGATAATAAAAGCAATAACAATAACTGACATGTATTGTTATTAATAGGTAGGATCTGCTTTGATGCTTTCTGTATATTAACTCATTTAATCTGCAAAACAACCCCAGGAGGTAGGACTGTTATTCTCATTTCATAGATGAGGAAATTAAGGCACTGAGAAATTAAATGATATATGCAAGGTTGCACAACTTGCATGGAGCTGAGATTTGAACCTAGGTAGTCTGATTTTTTCCACTGAAATAAATGTGGGTGGAAGGGGGTTATCTTTGAGTTGGTAGATACTATCATTAAAAAATAATGTTCTGGGCGCCTTGGTGGCTCAGTTGGTTAAGTGTCCGACTCTTGATTTTGGCTCAGGTCATGATCTCAGCATTGTGAGATTGAGCTCCGCCTCGGGCTCTGCACTGGGCGTGGCGTCTGCTTAAGATTCTCTCTCTCCCTCTTCCTCTGCCCCTCTCCCCCTTAAAAAATAATAATGTTCTATCCCTTGAAAGATGGAAAATGGGTAAGCAAATATTTCATACATAAATGATGAATCAAGTTAGCCTTCATTCTAGTAAGAATAAGATATTAATTCAATATAAACATGTAAAAAGTTGTGACTTTTGTGACACCGTTTAATTCTTTCATCATGTTGATCACTTTGGTTATTCTTGGTGATGCCTTCATAAGTTTTAGGAAATTAAAAAAAAAATCATCTCCTAAATCAGTCAGACTTATCTTGGCTAACTGATCTCTTCTGCTTTGAGATCCAGAATGCTCATTCATGTTGAGATAGGGAAATGCTACTGGGAAAAAAGAATGGACATTTTAACTCTCTCTATATTTTCAGGTAAACCTAAACCATCCAGTGAGAAATTAGCACTCATTCTGATTTTAAGGATTTCCAAAGAGCTGAGTCTCATTCAGTAACCCATTTTATCTGTAACTTTCATCAACAATAATTACATCTGAGTTCTTTAAGCATCTCAAATTCTACAAAAACAATATATGGCAATTCTTTGCCCTTCATATGTTGTGAAAATAGGTGCTAGAAAGCTAAGTAACTAAGGAGTATCCCCAAATTAAAATTCTAGATTTAAGGGGCGCCTGGGTGGCTCAGTCATTAAGCATCTGCCTTCGGCTCTGGTCATGATCCCAGGGTCCTGGGATTGAGCCCTGCATTGGGCTCCCTGCCCAGCGGGAGGCCTGCTTCTCTCTCTCCCACTCCCTCTGCTTATGTTTCCTCTCTCACGTTCTCTCTGTCAAATAAATAAAATAAAATCTTTAAAAAAAAAATTCTAGATTTAAAGTAAACATAAACATTTTTTTTTTTTAAGTAGGCTCACTCGGGGCTTGACCTCACAACCCTGACATCAAGACCTGAGGTGAGGGGCACCTGGGTGGCTCAGTCATTAAGCATCTGCCTTCCACTCAGGTCATGGTCCCAGGGTCCTGGCATGGAGTCCCGCATCGGGCTCCCTGCTCAGCAGGAAGCCTGCTTCTACCTCTCCCACTCCCCCTGCTTGTGTTCCTTCTCTCGCTGTGTCTCTCTCTGTTAAATAAATAAATAAAATCTTAAAAAAAAAAAAAAAAGAGACCTGAGCTGAGAGCTCAGACGCTTAATTGACTGTGCCACCCAGGCACCCCAGTAAATATAAACATTTAGAGAGAAGCTGTCTTTTTTTTTTTTAACTTAAAACAATGACAGAAGTAGTAAGAACAGGGGCATCTGACTGGTTCAGCTGGTAGAGCATGCAACTCTTGATCTTGGGGTCATGAGTTTGAGCCCCATGCTGGGTGTAGAGCTTACTTTAATTGGATGTTGGATGTTGGATGTTGGTTGAACATCCAACTCTTGATCTCAGCTCGGGTCTTGATCTCAGGATCATGAGTTCAAGCCCTGGGCTGGGATCCACGTTGGGCATGGAGCCTACTTAAAAAAACAAACAAACAGATTGTAAAAAACAAAAGTTGTGAGAAAAAGCACATATTTCCCCCCTGCCCACCCACCCATCATCCTGCTCTGATATTAAGAATAAGACAGGGGTAAATTCGTCTGGAGTTGTAAATCAGCAACATTTCAGAAATTCTTTCTGACCTGTTAGGCCTCAGCATAAAATAAAAGATTCTTTAGAGAACTTGTTGAACACTGACCCATTTTTTTGGGGGGACCCAGAATGAATGGAAAATGGCAACACTAAAGATTTAAGGGAAAAATAACCCTATTGATAGGGGAATAGTTAACAAAACTATTATATAATCTATACTATGGAATACTATGTAATCGTTAAAACGATAGAAGTAAACCTATATACACAGACATGGAAAACTCTCCACCAGATATTAAGTGGGGAAAAAAGTCCCAGATTAATATATGTGATGTAATTGAGCTAGTATTAAATATGTATTATAAAAATATCATCTAATATGTATATATTATAGATGTATGTTATAAATAATATGTTTTTATATGCCTAAAAGGATATAAACCATACTGATAATAATATAGTAAGGTACTTTGTTGTTATTGTTATTTTTGATTCCAGTATAATTAACATACAGTATTATATTGGTTTCAGGGGTATAGTAAGGCACTTTGACTAGTGGGATGGGACGGGGAGGGAGAGACTTTTATCTTTTAGTTTATGCATTTTTGTACTGTTTGATTTTGATAGATCATTTTACTTTATAATGAGCAAATGTCATGTTTAAAACTTTTTAAAAACTATATAAGGAAAAACAATGCCCTGTGGTATTATTTACATAATCAAATCATGTACTATAGCAGGAATTAAGGAATAGATATATGATATTGACTAAAAGCAGGAGAAATTGATTTTCAGTAAACAGAAATTCTAACTATTCCCACCTTTTTTTCCTCTTTCAGAAAGCTACTCTTTTACAAGATCCCCTATATGTTAGTGAGCTCAGTCCTGCTATTGGAAGTCAAAAGCCATATAGGTAAGGAGTGATGATATGCCAGAGCCGCATGGGGGACTGTTCTCTCCTCTTTGCCTTTCCTAACTCCACGTGTTGCTGCCCATCACATTTATACCTCTACTTCCACTCTTTGCCTTGAATTTTAGGTCTGCAAACATAATTACCCACTGGACATCACCTCTCATAGGTCTTACAAGAACCTTAAAGTCAGCATATTCAAAAGAGAACTCAGCATCTTCCTTCTGGGACCTGAACTTCCTCTTGTGTTTCCTAACACAGGGCTTGCTGTCCTTATCCCCACAACACGTAAGCCAGAGTCCCGAATGTCATCTTTACCTTCTCTCTCCCCTTTACCACCTCCCACCCCCACAGCCAGTAAATCACCACAGGATTCATTGTTTTTCTCTAATATATCTGGATAATATCTACTTCTTTCCACTGTCACATGCTCAGCACAATTCCCTTTGTTCTGAGCTCCTACAGTATTTTCCTACCTGGCCTCTGCCTTCAGTCTTGACCCTCTCTAACCCACTCTCCATAACCAAAGAAATCTTTTGGAAGCACAAATCTGATCATGTAACTCCCTGCCTTAAAGCCTTTGAATGGCTCCCCATTGTCCTTAGGAGAAGGTCTAAACTCTACAATAGCTTATAAAGATCTTCCTGATGTCTCTTTTCATTTTTCCATCTTCAACTCTTGTGTCCCCTCAACTCCTGCCCTAAGCTGCTGATCCAAATGATCTTGCAGTTCTCAGAAAGCTCCCTGTTTGGTTTTTTTTGTTTGCTTTTTCCTCTATTCTGGAACCCTACTCTCTACTCTTCTTCTTCATGAATGACTTCAACTCATCAAGTCTTAGCTTAATATCCGTTCCTCTAAAAATCATTTCTCAAAGCTTCAATAAGAGGGGCCCCTGAGGGGCACCTGGGTGGCTCAGTCGGTTAAGCATCTGCCTCAGGATGGTCTCAGGGTCCTGGGATCGAGCACCCCATCAGGTTCCCTGCTCAGGGGGGAGCCCGCTTCTCCCTCTTCTTCTGCCTGCCGCTCCCCCTGCTTGTGCTCTCTCTAATAAATAAATAAAATCTTTAAAAAAATTTTTTTAAACAGATGGGCCCCTCCATAACATCCTGTGCTTACCATCTTGTAGCATTTAACAGTCTCTCTTATGATTGCTTGTTTGATTACATGCTGCCCTATTATACACTATGCTCCTTAAGGGCCAGGACTGTACCTTGGTCACTGGCACATAGTAGGCTGCCTTTATAGAATGAATGAATAAATTGTTAAAACAATTAAACCTGAATCTGACTTAAAAGTGTGGGCATGTTAGCACTGAAAAGGAATGAGGTCTTGACACGTGTGACAACATGGATGAACCTTGAGGAAATTACACTAAGTGAAATAAACCAGACATAAAAGGACAAATATTGTATGACTCCACTTATTTGAGGCATTGAGAATAAGCAAATTCATAGAAACAGAAAATAAAATAGAGGTTACTAGGGGCTGAGGGGAGAGGGGTATGGGGACCTACAGTTAATCAGTATAGAGTTTCTGTTTGGGAAGATGAAAAAGTTCTGGAAATGGAGAGTAGTGATGGTTGCACAACATTCTGAATGCACTTAAGACCACTGAATTGTATACCTAAAAATGGTTACAGTGGTAAATTCTATATTATGTATATTTTATTTCAATTTTAAAACAGGTAGGGGTGTGTATGTGTGTGTGTAAGTAAGGGAATAGATAAAACCAGATTGGAAAAATGTTAAAGATTATTGGATCTAGGTGATAGATATATGCTGTTTCTTTTCAATTTTCTCCATTTTTGTGTATGTTTAAAAATTTCCATAATAAAAGTTTGTAAAAGGCTTAAGAAACATAATAAGCAAATATAACAAGTATCTGATTTATATCTTGATTTTAACAAACCAAAAGTAAAAAGACATTTTTAAGACAATAAAGGACATTTGAGTATGGACTGGGTATTAGCCAATACCAAAGAATTATTGATAATTTTGTTGGATGTGATAATGATTATTTTGTAAGAAAATGTTTGTTTTATTTTAAGATATGTTCTGAGGTATGTAGGGGTTAAATAACAATGTTTGTGATTTCTTTTTTTAAAAGATGGTAATACAGATAGCTTAGAATTTCTACATGTTTTAAAAATAGAATTTCCATATATTTTCATATGTTTACTTTACAAAAGTATCAGTTTTAATTTTAGTGCTTATTTAAAGTGATTTTAAAACTAATTGGATAATAAAATAGGCTTTAACTTTGTATATGTGTGACTTGAAATTTGTCCTTGAAAGTCAGAAGGAGAGTTCTACCACTATCTTGACTCAGGAAAAGCATATTTCTTGCAAAGTTAATTCCTGAAGGCAACATATTTAAAATGCAGTAATTTAAAATGCACTGTGAGGAATGTGGTAATATGTATAAGATATACAAGACAGTTCTCTGCCTGCAAGGTACCGTCAGTTTAAAGGGAGTAAATACTCTTTGGGTTTTCAAATTAGAACTCTGTCACCAATGTGAGCTCTGTAACCTCACACGGATGCATAGGGACCACTGTGAATATATACACAGTGCTTTTGAGATAATCTATGATAAGCCTTTTCTAGCTTTAAAGCATTATACAAATGTATTATTTATATAAAATATCCTGAAAATGAAAAAATACAGGAAATCCAGAAAAATGAAAAATACAGGAAAAGCAGAGCTCATCATTAGATCAAGAATCCTTCTTGCCACACCTTTTGGGTGAATTTATGTTTTCTAGCTGATGAAAATATAAAATATCTGTTAAAATTAATGAAAAATTTCCCCTTATTCTGAAATTGAATAATGGAGTCTTCTGGCAGTAGACTTTTTATTATTTAAATTAGTCAAAGTTTATCATCTATGTAAAGACAAATATTCTCTGAATGGTCAAAGAAACTGCGACTATATAGAAATATAGACTCCTGAATCTAACTTATATTTATGATGTATATGAGACCTCAATTCATATATGAATTTATTTTTATTTTTATTATTATTTTTTTATTTTTTAAGATTTTATTTATTTATTTGAGAGAGAGATTGAGAGAGAGAGCACATGAGAGGGGGGAGGGTCAGAGGGAGAAGCAGACTCCCTGCTGAGTAGGGAGCCCTTTGCGGGACTCGATCCTGGAACTCCAGGATCATGACCTGAGCCGAAGGCAGTCACTTAACCAACTGAGCCACCCAGGCGCCCTATGAATTGATTTTTAGTATAAGGAGATTAGTGTGCTTTTTCTTACGAAATTTGGTTATTTATTTATTAAAAAACTTTATTTATTTACTTGAGAGAGAGAGAGCAAGAAGAGAGACAGAGAGACAAGCAGACTCTCCACTGAGCACAGAGCCCACCACAAGGCTCCATCCCTGGACCCTGAGACTTGACCTAACCGAAGTCAGACGCTTAACTGACTGAGCCACTCAGACACCCCTGTTTTGGTTTTTTTGAAAGAAAAGTTTGGTATTACAGTCTGTTATCATAGGTGCCACAAGATAAAAACTGTTTCTATATGGATTGCAGCAAATTGCTGACTAATGGGAAAAATAGGAAAGTCAATTTGAAAGTAATTCTGCTGGTATTCTTTCCAAACTTGTGCTTTTCTAAGCTCATCAGTTTGTGAAAACTACATTCCTGCTATTTTTGCAGTTCTCAGAGAATAGAGGAATTTTATAGTTATTTTTTAAATGAAATGTAATTGTAATTAGAAGTGGATGTATAGGGAAGTGGGATCTCAAAGCTCATTCCTATTTTATACCATTTATTAAATACTTACTGTGTGCTAAGCACAGACTAAAGTATCAAAACAATGGGATAGGTACTATAATCCTCTCCATTTTACAGATGAGGAAATTGAGGCACAGAGAGACTAGGTAACTTGCCCATGGTAATTACTCAGCTGAATAGAGGGAGATCTAGAACTCTGATCAGCCTGTCTGACCCCCGTGTTTATAATCGTGTTCTTCTGCCTCTGTGACTTTTTTTTTTTTTAAGATTTTGTTTATTTATTTGAGAAAGAGAGCACACATGAGTTGGGGGAGGGGCAGAGAGAGAGAGGGGGAGAAGCAGGCTCCCGCTTCAGCAGGGAGCCCGATGTGGGGGCCGATCCCAGGGTCCTGGAATCGAGCCCCGCATCAGGCTCCCTGCTTGGCGGGAAGCCTGCTTCTCCCTCTCCCACTCCCCCTGATTGTGTTCCCTCTCTTGCCGTGTCTCTCTCTGTCAAATAAATAAATAAATAAATCTTAAAAAAAAACACAACAAAAAACAGCTGAGCCACCCAGGCACCCCCTGCCTCTGTGATTTCTATCACTGAATTCTTGTTTTTTAAAATATTTTATTTATTTATTTGTCAGAAAGAGAGAGCATAAGCAGGGCGAGGGGCAGAGGAGAGGCAGGCTCCCTGCTGAGCAAGGAGCCTGATGCGGGACTCGATCCCAGGAACCTGGGATCATGACCCAAGCCAAAGGCAGATGCTTAACCAACTGAGCCACCCAGGCGTCTCTATCACTGAATTCTTGATGATCATTTCTCTTTCAGGGTCTCCACTAGAAAAGAACTGTTTTTTGGGGAAGTTAATAAGAGCGGCTCATTGGGATGCCTGGGTGGCTCAGTCGGTTAAGCGTCTGCCTTCGGCTCAGGTCATGACCCCAGGGTCCTTGGATTGAGTCCCATGTCAGGCTCCTTGGTCAGTGGGGAGCCTGCTTCTCTCTCTGCCTGACGCTCCCGCTGCTTGTGCTCTCTCTTTCTCTGACAAATAAATAAATAAAATCTTTTTAAAAAAATAAAAGAGCCTCATTGACTGGATAGAGAAGATCTTAGATTTAAAAAAAAAAAAAATGGGGGAGGTAGTGGGCAAGAGCCAAGATTCCATGTAGTAGTATTGGGATAAATGGTTGGTATCAAGATTTATGGAGTAGGTGGCAAAAATATATATATATATTTTTTGACAGAGAGAGAGACAGCGAGAGAGGGAACACAAGCAGGGGGAGTGGGAGAGGGAGAAGCAGGCTTCCGCGGAGCAGGGAGCCTGATGCGGGGCTCGATCCCAGGACACTGGGATCATGACCTGAGCCAAAGGCAGATGCTTAATGACTGAGCCACCCCGGCGCCCCCCCCCTTTTTTATTTTTTGGTAAAAATATTTTTAATTCAAGTCAGAAATTCTAGGAAGTTTCCATCAACCTACACAGAACATGAAATGCCTCTCCTACCATTACTTTGCACCCTTCTTTTCCTTTTTTTTTTTTAAAGATTTTATTTATTTATTTGAGAGAGAAAGAATGAGACAGAGAGAGAGCATGAGAGGGGGGAGGGTCAGAGGGAGAAGCAGACTCCCCACTGAGCAGGGCACCGGATGTGGGACTTGATCCTGGGACTCCAGGATCATGACCTGAGCTGAAGGCAGTCTCTTAACCAACTGAGCCACCCAGGTGCCCCTCCACTTACTTTAAAGTAAGCTCCAGTAAGCTCCCAACGTGGGGCTTGAACTCATGACCCTGAGATCAAGAGTCACACACTCTACTGACTGAGCCAGCCAGTATGAACTTGGACAGGTCACTTAACCTCTCTATCATCCTATAAATGCAACAGTAATTCCCAGTTCTGCCCTCTTAGTGGGACTGAATGAGCTAGTCCATGAAAAGTGCCCAGGACAGGTACACAAATCACAACAACGGGGCAAAATAGGATTAGTGTGATATATAAGAAGTGTGGAAAAAGTGCTATGGGAGAGGTTCCCCATTCATGGTGGAACTAGGGAAAGGTTTAAGGGGAAGGTGTTCCTCTTTTCAGCAAAGCCAGCTTTTCCTGAACTGTGGAACACACACGGGTCAGTGACAAGAGATGAAGGCATTTGGTACTCTGACATGGCAGGAAATAACTTCGAATTCCATAGTGGAAAAGTGATTCCTTTTCCAACTAGTCCAATCTCATTAGGGAGAACCTCTCAGCTTGGTGCCAAAAATGGCAGCTCTCTAACACATGCTCATCTGCCTTTCTGTCAAAGAGAGGGAGGCCTTAGGCTTGGAATGTGGGGCATCAACTTAGAACTTGTGATGCTTTCATGCTATTTTTACAGTTACCTGCTATTTATGGCACATGATACTGGTTCTCCCTGTAAAGTAGTGATACAAAGTTTTCTTTATAAATAAACTTCTTGGGGCGCCTGGGTGGCTCAGTTGCTTAGGCGTCCGACTCTTGGTTTCAGCTCCAGTCATGATCTCAAGGTCATGAGATCAAGCCCCTGGTTGGGCTCTGTGCTCAGCGTGGAGTCTGCTTGAGATTCTCTCCCTCTCTCTGCCCCTCCCTCTGCTCCCATGTGTGTGTGCACGTGCTTGTTCCCTCTCTCAAATAAATAAAATCTTACATAAATAAACTTCTCTACACACACACACAAAGTGAGTTGATTTAAAGAAAAAATATGAAGCAAATAATATTACGTATGGTTCATTCAGTATGGTAAATGGTATGTGGACAAACCGTGGGCTAGGGAATGAAAGAGGGACAACAGTTTCTGAGGGACACTGAGAGTATTCCTGATGTGCTGGATACCACTTGAGTAAAGGGGCATGGGGAAAAGTATGTCTGGAGAGTAATAAAAAGTTCAATCTGGGGAAAGCAAGGTTCATTACTAATGAGTAATAAAGCTAGAAGCACAAAACTATATTAAAATTCCATTAGTAACAAAGTTTTACAAACCTGTCAATAATCGTTGATCTTCCTCAACTGCTGTTTACCATTTTTCACATGGAAATTTTTTTCTTGTGTTTCTGTAGATCTGAGGAGAAAATTAAGCACTTCAGTCAACTTAAATCTGAACTTTTTCTTAAAGACAATACTTTGAGGAAGATATTTTGCTTAATTACGGAACTTAAAGTAGCAACCCAGAAAAACTTCATTCTGAAACGGCTTTTCTGGAAAGTAGGTGTTTTGTTTTATTTTTAATCTTTGAAACTTGTTCCACCTGTTTATCAAATGCAGTATAATCAAGCATAAAATAAAATACAAATAAATGTCTTGTATTCAGAGCTGTATTTTATTTTATTTTAGAGGGAAAGAGAGAGAGAGCATGTGGGGGTAGGGAGAAGCGCAGAGGGAGAGGGAGAGAGAGAATCCTCCAGCAGACTCCCCACTGAGCGTAGAGCCCCAAGTCGAAATCAAGAGTCAGACTCTCAATTGACTGAGCCACCCAGGTGCCCTGATGGAGGCTGTACTTTAAAATGTTGACTAAATTTAATGCAATCATGACTCAGTACTTGAAATGTAACATAATCCATAATGTGTATGTGTGTTGCAGGGGAGATGGGGAAAGAGGACAATGGCAGCAAAAAGACAATACCTTACCTGGGTTGGGTTGGTGAGTCAAAGATAATTAGAGGGGAAGCTTCTGGCATGCAAGATGTATGAGTATAGACAGTGAGATGGAAAAGCAGATTTCCAAGAAGGTTTTACCTTAAAACTTACAATAAGTATACAATAAAAATATAATGAAAAAAGATTACTTTTGAGTGTAGGACTATTATTTTTAAAAAAGGTGACTCTTAGGGAGTCAAAGCAGCCTAGCGCTCACTCAGCAAGTTACAGACTTACTCTACAAGACTTACTTATCTTCATTTTCAGTTTCAGGTGAAGGGATTCAGAAGCCCCAGTGAGTACTGGTGTGGTGCTAATGAGACCTAAGTGAGGGGGTGAGCCCTGCCTTGGGTGGAGCTCATGTTGACTGCTGTATGTTGTATCCGAATTCTGGCCAGTGGTCTCATAGTTGGCAACCTTTTATTGAGCAGCTGTAAAGTGCACAGCTTCCCCAAACATACAAGACAGTCCTGGCCATTTCTTAGATTCTACGTGCTTCACATGTAGGATGACCAACCATGTGGGTTTGCCCAGACTTGGGTGACCAACGTTCGCAGTTTGCCTAGGCCTGAGGAAGTTCGCAGGATATGGGACTTTCTGTACAAAACCTAGGACCATCCCAAGCACACTGGGATGGTTGATCACCCTAATTAGAGGGCATATTAGCTATGTAGAATAGTATGTCAAATGTCCCGTAACACTGAAACAGTAAACGACGATGTTGTGCTACAGTCTAAAGGCTTATACTGCCTACACCGTGTTAGGAATAGAACATTCAGGTTTTGACTCCAAAACTTCAGAGGACTGTGGAGAATATAGGGCCAGGCATCGAAATGACACCCAAGATGATTATGAACATGGAAATGGAGTTCATGTGGAAAGGCTAAGGAAATTGGTATATCCCACCCAAATATTCCTCTCCAGTCCATCCCACACATGGCATCAGTTTAATCTATCACTGTGTTGACCTCGCTGGCTCAAAAACCTCTGGTGGCCCTCCCTACTAAGTACAAACACTTTGGCTTTGGCATTTAAGGCTCCTCACTAATGACCACTGTCACAGACTGCAAGTTTGGACAGGCATGGCCTTTATTTTAGCAAGGTGGGTTTTCAGGAAGGGGCCAACATCTATCTACATAGGGCAGGCACTGGGTGAACTAACCCAGGTATAGATGCTCCCAGGGAAGGCCCAGTGCTCAAGGGTGAGAGTGATCTCTACATAGTGTGCAAAATGAAACATCAGGGCATTCCAGCATATGGGTGGATTACACCCAAATGTCTGCACAAACATTTGGCACCAGGAAGATCTGATTGTTTAGAGTTTGGCAACAGGGTCTCATGGAATGTTGGGTTGGGGAGGTGACAAGGATATAAAGGTTGTCAAGAGTAAACCTAGCAGCTGAGAGAGGACTGGCAAGGGACATAGCACAGGGCCCAGAGAAGTCCACTTAGATAAACTGGACACTATCATGAGACTGGATTTAAAGCAGATGGCTAGGTAGGAGAACTGAGGTACCTCCTACAGGTTAGACTAGGAAGAAAGGTGTTGATGTTGAATACCAGAGTGTTGGTCTGCAGGCCATTTAAGTGTCTCTCATCTTAAAATGGGCCTGATGCAGGTGGCTTTGGCTGTGGAGCAAAAGAAAGATGTAGAGAAAGAGAATGAAGCTAGGCCTAACCAACTCAACCCCACACTTCATTGTTTTCACCTTTTTCCTCTAAAAGCTCCAGGCACGTGGGATGACTCAAACACCCTGTCCTTTCCAGCCCTTCCTCATTTTCCCCTACTGTTCACCATCTCTATGCTACTCCTTCCATTTTTTCCTGTTAAAATCCTACCCACTCATTCTTCAAGGCTCAGTTCAAATGCTGTTCTTCCACCTTTCCTGTCATCCTCCACGGGGAACTTTGGAAACTTCCTCTTTCTCATCTGTTATGGCAGAACTTTCTTCAATGTTCTTTAATCTGTGCTGGTCAATAAAGTAGCCACTAGCCACACTGAATGTGGCCAGTGACTAAGGAAGTGAAATTTTAATTTTATTCCGTTTAATCAATTTAAATTTAAATAGCACCATGTGGCCAGTGGCTACCTATTGGACAATGCAGTTCTATGGCATCTCTCGTAGCACCTTCTCTCTAACAATTCAACAAATATTTACTGCATGCCTGTTCTGTGCCAGGCATGGGAACAGGCATTAGAAAAGTGAGCATGAGTAAGATAGAGTTCGTACCCTCAAGATTAGCACAGATACTCTCCTTTTCACTATAGTCATTGGCATATTATTCTTATTTACCATTATATGCTATAAGCTTCTTCAGGACAAGCATGTGTCTTACTCATCTTTGTATTCTCCCTAAGGCCTAACGCAATGCCATGTTTATACCAGGCGCCATAATCAATTCATATTGAACTGAAAGTTTATTCTCTTGTGAAAAATTAACCTGATCAGAAATCTAGGAATAGGAAACAAACTGAGGGTTGCTGGAGAGGAGGGGCGTGGGGGGATGGGGTAACTGGGTGATGGACATTAAGGAGGGCATGTGATGTAATGAGCACTGGGTATTATATAAGACTGATGAATCACTGACTTCTACCTCTGAAACCAATAATACATTATATGTTAATTAATTGAATTAAAAAATATTTAAAGAAAGATGTCTTTTAAAGTAAATTTATCCAAGTAAAAAAGTTAAAAAAAAAAAAAGGAAGTCTAGGAATAGAACATTCATGTTCTGTTGCTTAATTGAAAACATTGCAGCTATCCTTTAATGTAATGTCCTTAGATGGACTAAAATAGATCTTCTAATTCAGCTGTCAAAAATGAGAGGCCAAGGGGCGCCTGGCTGGCTTAGTTGGTAGAGCATGTGACTCTTGATCTCAGGGTCGTGAGTTTGAGCCCCATGTTGGACATGGAGCCTACTTAAAAAAAAAAAAAAATGAGAGACCAAAATGAATAGAGAGGGAAATAAAAGGCATATGGGCAGTCTCCTATTTGTGGTCTTTCCACACATGGTGTGGGTCCTCTGCCCACCACCATGCCACCAAGACCTGGTAGCCTTATGTTCTCTTTCTTTAATCCATAACCACAATCTAGTCTCATACTCGCTTATACAGTTAACATATATAATAACAAAAGTCAACATTTTTATCTTCTTTTAAGAGCTTTTTTCTTTTATCTTTTTATTAAGTGGGCTCCACTGGAGCCCAACGTGGGGCTTGAACTCACAACTCTGAATCAAGACCTAAGCTGAGATCAAGAGTCAGACACTTAACTGACTGAGCCACCCAGGGACCCCTAGGAGCTTTTTTTTTAAACAGTTATCATGGCTTTATGCTTAAACAGTGGCCTTCAAACTTTGTGCTGGGTTCCCTGGAGAACATGAGGCTGTGTGAAGCTTCCTTAAGAACCCTTCACTGGGGTGGCGAGATTAGAGGCATCTCTAATTTTTGGTTCCTGGGTAAGATGATGGAAAATTATACATATAATAATTTCATATAAATAAAATCTTACAAATATATATAATTGTATATAAATATATTATGTATTATAAATTATAAATGCACACACACACAATTTCCCCTTTTGAAATCATCTGTATGGGGTGTAATTTTCTTTTAGGTAATCTCTCTCTCTTTTTTTTTACAATTTTCTTACAAATTATGAGAACCTTTTTTGGTAGGTTGACTAAACTACAGGCTTTAGGACAGATACTATGTCTGTTTGTCTGCTTTGCTCAAGGTAGTATCTCATTACCTAGCATAGTACCTGCTACATACCTGGCAATCAGTAGTTAGGTGTTCAGTGAATGAATGAGTGAAGGAAAGAGTTCTCCATTCATGTTCCTTCCTAACCCTTTTTCTCCATGAGGTTCTTTTTTAATTCAACAATTGTTTTTATTGTGGTAAAAAACACATAGCATAAAATTGTAAATTTACAATTTTAGCTATTTTTAAGTGTATGGTCCAGTGGTATTAAGTAGGTACATTATTTTGCAACCATCTCCAGAACTCTTTTCATCTTGCAAAACTGAAACTATACTCATTAAACATTAACTCCCCATTCACCCCTTCCTCCAGCCCCTGGCAGCACCATTCTTTTTCCTCCTATGAGTTTAATTTCTCTAAATATCTCATGTAAGTGGAATCACTCAGTATTTGTCTTTTTATCACTGGCTTATTTCACCTAGCATGTCTTCCAGGTTCATCAATGTTGTTGCATATGTAAAAATTTGCTTCCTTTTTAAGGCTGAATAATATTCCATTGTATGTAGAGACCACATTTGCTTATCCATTTTCCACTGATGGCTACTTGGGTTGCTTCCACATTTAAGCTATTGTGAACATCACCATTGTGAATATGGGTGTGTAGATATCTGAGACCTTGCTTTCAATTCTTCTGGGAGTGTACCCAGAAGTGGGATTGCTGAATCCTATGGTAATTCTATTTCTTATTTTTTGAGGAACCATCATACTGTTTTCCACAGCAGCTGCACCATCGTACATTCCCACCAACAATGCATGTGGGTTCTAGTTTTCTCACATCTTTGTCAACAGTTGTTGTTTTCTGATTTTTTGTAGTTTTGATTTGCATTTCTGTAATGATTAGTGATGTTGAGTATTTTTTCATGTGCTTTTTGGCCATATGTATATCTTCTTTGGAGAAATTATTGGGATATTTTAAGGGTTTTGGTTTAAAGAGTTTTGACAAATGTACATACCTGTATAACCACAACCCCAATCAAGATTTAGAACACTTCTATCACCCCAAAAGGCTCATACCCTTTGGCAGGCAGTTTCCTCCCATCCGTGGCCCTGGGCAGTCACTGTGCTTTCTGTCACTATAGATTAGTTCTACCTGTCCTAGGATTCCACTTACCCGGAAATGTACACTATGTACTCTTTTGTGCTGGCTTCCTTTGGCGTAATAGTTTTGAGATTTCTCCATGTTGCTGCAGGGTGGTAGAAGATACCTTAAGAATAAAAGTTCCTGAACTAGTGAGCAGGTTGGAGATCACAATAATAACTGATAAATTTACTAAGCACTTGTGATGTGCTGAGCACCGTTCAGGCTTTACAGATACTATCTTATTGCAACCCCATCAGGTGACATTAACTCCATTTTAGACATGAACTGAGTAACAGAGTGTGTAAGTGACTTGCCAGGTATCATACAGCTAACCAGTGTCAGAGCTGGGATGTGAACTCAGAGTTAGTGTATAAAGCCACCACACTGTGCTCATTTCCCAGGGCCCTGGTAAATGGCAGCTCTTCTCAGAGGGCCTGGCATACAATCTGCTTCTTCTCCTCTTGTTCCTCTCTCCATCTGCCCTGCTCAGTCTCTTCTCATGCCCTACCACCTAAATAAAGGTACACATAATACCTGTCTAAAAAAAGGGTCTAATTTGTCAATAGTAAAAAAAAGTCCTGGGGGGGGGGGGAATGAATAAGAGAGGAAAAGAAAAGAGAAGCAATTACATTATATTTCTCATTAGTACCAACTTGCTTGATTTCATGGGCCAGTGCTTATTTCATGCTCGATTTATCTCATGAGACCGCGCAGAAGCACAAAAAAACTGGTTCGCACACTCTTAAGTCAGTGTTTATATTCTCCTGGAGATGGCAATCGACATTTCCACTATATTAACAGAATTATTAGTATCATTCTTCACTGTCTTCATTAGGCATATACCAGTGCTGTGCCTTTGCTTTTAGGTTAGCAAACGTTTTTAAAAAGTATTTTTCTAGCCATTATTCATTGTATCCTCACAAAGGCCAAATTACTTTGGAAAGGCAGGAATTATAGTAGCCTCCATTTAATATAGTATTCCCAGGTTACTGAATGATTTGCCTGAGATTATACA
The DNA here is from genome assembly GCF_002201575.2 of Neomonachus schauinslandi. Lineage (NCBI taxonomy): Eukaryota > Metazoa > Chordata > Mammalia > Carnivora > Phocidae > Neomonachus > Neomonachus schauinslandi. The sequence continues at coordinate 51,540,701 of NC_058407.1, forward strand.
CCTACTTCTGGAGGGTGTTCAATATTAAGGGTAGAGCCGGGCCCACTGGGGATCTCTCAGCCTCACCCCCTAGGCTTTAGCTCTAGCTCCGTTCACCAGGACAGTGGTCTCCTGGTTGTAAGTAAAAAGTGTTTTCAATTTGGGTTATGCTATTATTAATGAGAGATATTATAATTCATTTCGTCCCCAAAGAATAAATAATGTCTTCATATTTTTATTATGTAAAGATAGAGTTTTACCAACTGATACCTAATGACCATCTTTCCTGCTTGCTTTCACAGACCAGTGACCTTTTTTATTTCCTGGTGAACAAACTTCACGAGTACTTGCCAGAGTCTAGGGATAAGAGCATACTTCAAAATAAAAGCCAAAGGGCTGATGAGCTGGTGTAAGTACTAACTGGATAGTCATAGATTTTTCTTCCCTTAGGGTATTAAAGATAAATGGAAGGCACTGGACAAAATATTGTATTAATGTATTAATGATTAATGGTGCTGCAAGTTTTGCTTCACATAGGTTTTTAAAAATAGCATTCAGGGGTGCCTGGGTGGCTCAGTTGGTTAAGCGACTGCCTTCAGCTCAGGTCATGATCCTGGAGTCCCGGGATCGAGTCCCGCATCAGGCTCCCTGCTCGACGGGGAGTCTGCTTCTCCCTCTGACCCTCCCCCTCTCATGCTCTCTGTCTCTCATTCTCTCTGTCTCAAATAAAAAAAAAAATAAATAAATAAATAAAAAATAAAAAAAAATAAAAATAGCATTCATTTTGTTCTACTTTTTTGGGGGAGAGGAGCAAAGGAGGAGGGAGAGAGAAAATCTTTTTTTTTTTTTTAAAGATTTTATTTATTTATTTGACAGAGAGAGACACAGCGAGAGAGGGAACACAAGAAGGGGAAGTGGGAGAGGGAGAAGCAGGGAGCCCGATGTGGGGCTCGATCCCAGGACCCTGGAATCATGACCTGAGCTGAAGGCAGACGCTTAACGACTGAGCCACCCAGGGGCCCCGGGAGAGAGAAAATCTTAACCAAGTTCCACACCCAGCTCAGAGTCTGACACAGGGCTAGATCTCGCAACCCCGAGATCATGACCTGCCCCTGGAGTTGTAAGTTTAATCGACTGAGCTACCCAGGCGCCCCTATTCTACTTTTTAAAGAAGGGCTACAGGGGCGCCTGGGTGGCTCAGTCGGTTAAGTGTCTGCCTTTGGCTCAGGTCATGATCTCGGCGCCCTGGGATCCAGCCTGGCTTTGGGCTCCCTGATCAGTGGGGAGTCTGCTTCTCCCTCTCCCTCTGCCCGTCACCCCTCCCCCTCCACTCGTGTGCTCTCTCTCTCCCTTAAATAAATAAAATCTTTTAAAAAAATAAAGGCTATATAAGAAACTAGTAATATTGGTTGTCCCAAAGGAAAAAAAAAAATGGGCGTCTGGGGGAAAGACACCTTTCACTGTATTCCTTTTTTTACCTTTGAAATTTTGAGCCAAATATTACCTACTTGAAAAAGTTAAAATTATTAAAAATAATTTTATTTTATTTATTTATTTTCACAGCGAGAGAGTGCGTGCACACACAAGCAGGTGGAGTGGCAGAGGGAGAGGGAGAAGCAAACTCCCCACTGAGCAGGGAGCCCCATGTGGGGCTCGATTCAGGACCCTGGGATCATGGCCCGAGCTGAAGGCAGATGCTTAACCAACTGAGCCACCCAGGCGCCCCTAAAAATAATTTTAAAATAGTGTGTGATTATCAGAAAAAAATGTTAAGGACAAAAAACCACTATGAAAATGACTTTTAATCCTGACATTCAGCTATTAATTAATTCATTGAACAAATATTGTTGAGTGTTTAGTATGCAGCAATCACAGAGTAGGGACTCAGACAATTAACATACAGAATTTCCTTCCCGTACGTTTTTCTGTATAGATATCTGAGAGCAATTCTATCAAGGATTACTAATTTTGTGAAATTCTGAACTTGTAATGCAATCATGCCACTTCTGTGCTTTTTTCTTTGTTTTCTAGAGCATGCATTGAAATTATACAGACTCTGGGACTGATGTTCAGAGAAACAGAAACTGAGTCATCGCGCCTGAACACATTGGCAGCTAAGAAGTAAGGTCTTTTAGAAGACACTGGCACCTTGTAGATACAACCCATTAATTACTCCATTGAGTGTCTTCCAAAACTCATAGCTCTCTTACTTCTCTGTTCAATCCCTTTATAAGTATATTAAAATTCTTTGTCTCTCCACTTCCTTCTGTGATGAACAGATTAATTGGCACATAGTGAGTTCTCTCTGTCTCTCTGGATTATTAAGCGTACAAAGATTTTCTTAGCATAATTTTATCTTTTGTCATTGTCTGGTGGGGCTTGAAAAAGCCCAAATGCCCCAACATACTTTAAAAGCCAGGGGTTCTCTGGGGCGCCTGGGTGGCTCAGATGGTTAAGCGTCTGCCTTTGGCTCAGGTCATGATCCCAGGGTCCTGGAATCGAGCCCCACGTCTGGCTCCTGGCTCAGCGGGGAGCCTGCTTCTCCCTCTCCCTCTGCCTCTCCCCCTGCTCATGCTCTTTCTCTCTCTATCTCTGTGTCTCGAATGAATAAATAAAATCTTTTAAAAAAAATAAAAGCCGGGCACCTGGGTGGCTCAGTCGGTTAAGCGACTGCCTTCGGCTCAGGTCATGATCCTGGAGTCCCGGGATCGAGTCCCGCATCGGACTCCCTGCTCGGCCGGGAGTCTCCTTCTCCCTCTGACCCTCCTCCCTCTCGTGCTCTCTGTCTCTCATTCTCTCTCGCAAATAAATGGATAAAATCTTTAAAAAAATAAAAAATAAATAAATAAAATAAAAATAAAAGCCAGGGGTTCTCTACTAGAATTTTACAGAGTACCCTTATACCCACATAACAGAAAGATTATATTGTAAAGGGAGGAGTTAATAGTAGCTTCATTTAATATATAATTGTGTGACCTTGAAGTGATGACGGTGGGGGGGTTTATTAACATATAGAGTAAGCTGCTATAATAAAGATACACTAAAATATGTGGTCCACAGAAGATAGAAATTTGTATCTTTTTCACATACTAGTCCAGAGTAGATAGTCAAGCTTTCCTCTAGAAGATCAACCAGAGACCTAAGTTCCTTCCCTTTTGTTGCTCTGACATCTTTTATTATGCTATCTCTGTCCCCATGGTTTATTATGCTATCCCTGACTGACCTTCGTGACTTCATTAAACCCTATGGGGTGCAGGAAGAGAAGTAGAAGGCAAGCAAATTTCCTCTGTAAGAGAGGCATATTAGGCTTTTCTGCTCACATTCTATTGATGGGGACTTTAGGCATATGCCCGTATCTAGCTGCAAGAGAAGTTGGATGTGTCTGTAGTTGCATGGCTCTGTACCTAGCTAAACTCTGGATGGTGATATGGACACCTATTATTAAAAGGAAGAATAAAAGAGTGTACAATAGGGGGACAATAGCATTCTTTGCCACAGAAAATACGTGTTTGCATATTTTGTATATTATCTGCTTGATCTTTTTATATGATTTATAGACTATGAATTACATCCTGAGCCAGCGTTCTATAATCTTAATTTTTTCCCACCCTCCTCAACTGTTTATTTAAATTTTCTGTATTAGAAAGTAGAAGGAAAATGAGGGCCATGGGCTCTAAAACATGTGAACTAGGGAGAAGAATAAAAACTTTTAGTAATGTTTGTTCTGGCTGTTATTAGAGAACTTTACAAATGAATTTTGATGATAATATTCATGAACATTTCTTAAGCAACCTGCTCTGTGCCAGGGACTATGGGCATACTATGCTGTATACCAGGATGGCCAAACATTTCTATAAAGGGCCATAGAGTAAACATTTTTGGCTTTTCAGGCCATAGAGTCTCTGTTGCAGCTACTCAACTTTGCCACTGTATCATAAAAACAATCAAAGACAATATATAAATGAATGAGCACAGCTCTGTTCCAATAAAGCTTTATTTATAAAAACAGGTTCTGGGCTATTTGGCCTGTAGGCCATAGTTTGTTGACCCCTGCTTTACAGCAAACAAGGAAGACTCACTCTATTACTCTCTTATTTTCTCTGAATACTTTTTTTTTTAAAAGATTTTATTTTTTTAAAAGTAATCTCTATACCCAACGTGGGGCTTGAACTTAAAACTCTGAGATCAAGAGTTGCATGCTCTACTGACTGAGCCAGCCAGGAGCCCCCTCTGTATACTTCTTTATGCAGTTGATAGTACCATTTCCCCAATCTCCAGGATAGAGATTCAAGATTACTTCTTATATTTTTATCTTGCCACATTGAATTATTGCTGAATCATGTTACTCTTTTTGTCCACCTTTTGATCCCTACCTCTCTCAATCTGAGTTGAAAAACCATCACTCTTACTAACCTCTGCTCTGTTTTTAATTGTTCTGTCTTAACTTGGTTTGGCCACATCAGCCCTACTATAGCAAGCCTCTTTCCTGATATGACTAATTCTTTTCATGTATTTCAGTGTATATATTATATTGCTATAATAGAGTCTGGTTGTAATACTAATGTTTCAGCCAATTTTGACATGCATAGGGTCAAGTCATGTTACCTGTAGCCTTAACTAGTGCAGCTAATGTCTAATATAACTGCATTAGTCTTCTATTACCCTGTAACAAATCACTGTAAACTCAGTGGCTTAAAACAATATAAAGTGTTTATCCCACAGTTTCTGTGGATCAGGAAATCTGGGCATAGCTCAGTTGGATCATCTTGCTCTGGTTTTCACAAGATGGCAGTCAATGTGTCGGCTGGGGCTGCAGTCTCATCAGAGGCTTAGGGTCATCTTCCAAGCTCATTTGGGTTTTTGTGGCCAGCATTAATTTCTTTATAGCTATAAACTCATGATGGCTTGCTTTTTGGCAGGAGACTATCTCTGAGCTCAGAGAAGCTCTAAGCACTCTTTGAAGGGCTCAAATGGATAATCAGGCTCACCCAGAATAATCTCCCTTTGATTAACTCAAAAGTCAACAAATTAGGAATCTTAATTATGTATGCAAAATCCCTTTACCTTTCTCATCTAACATAACATAATCACAAGAGTAATAGCCTAATATATTCACAGGTCCTGTCCATACTTAAGGGGAAGGGATTATTTAAGGTGTATATACCAGGGGGCAAAAATCTTGGAAGCCATATTAGAATTCTGCCTAACACAATAACACAGACCGACTTATAAGACCATGAGTTTACCTTTCAAAGTCTGTATATATCTTATAAAATATATTGCAATGCATTCAAAATTCTCATATTGGAAATAATAACAATCTAAACAATGAAAGTATCAAAATTGTTGGCACCATTTTTTAAGGCTGTGATGTCAATCCTATAATAAAGTCTTTATTTTGGGGATGAGACTACCATTTAGATTAAAATTTCTTCTATTATTGACCTAGTTGATTTTAAATAGCGTCAGCAGGAGGAGTAGACTTCAAATTAAATTCCATTTGAGCAAATAAAAAAGCATTTAATCATTTCAGCATTTTCCTCTTTATTTTTTTCATAAGTAAAGATTTTATTAGCTCAACTCAGTTCATTGAATTCTTCTTGAAATGTGCCATAAATCCATTCATATTTTAATACTGTTATGGTTGAATTCATATATTATCACAGGAAGTGACCCAGAATTTGAGAGTCCCTTCCCTTAACCCTGGATATATGATACTTGGAAAAGAAGCTGTTGCTGAAAATAAAGGACTTTAAATAGATCAGTAAATGGAATGTCATTTCAAACTTAATATCAGGAAAAGCTTCTAAATGAAATGTTTTGTTGATTTTTGGAAGGATCTTCTAAAAGTAAGATTGGCCATTTCCACTCTGGAAAACAGTATGGAGGACCTCAAAAAACTAAAAATATAAGTACCATATGATCCAGTAATTCTATTTCTGGGTAGTCATCCAAAGAAAATGAAAACACTAATCCAAAAAGATGTATGCAACCCTATGTTTACTGCAGCATTATTTACAATAGCCAAGATATGGAAGCAACCTAAATGTCTACTGATAGATGAATGGATAAGAAGAATATTATTTTGCTATAAAAAAGAATGAAATCTTGCCATCTGTGACAACATGGATGGACCTAGAGGGTATTATCCTAAGTGAAATAAGTCAGACAAAGACAAATACCATATGATTTCACTTATATGTGGAATCTAAAAAACAAAGTAAACAAACAAATAACAACAAAAAGAGAAACTGACTCATAAATACAGAGAACAAACAAGTGGTTGCCAAAGGGAGGAGAATGGGGGGAATGGGTAAAATAGGTAAAGGGGATTAAGAGGTACAAATTTAAAATAAGTAAGTCATGGGGATGAAAAGTATGGCATAGGGAATATAGTTAGTCATACGGTAATAACTTCATTTGGTGACAGATGGTAACTATACTTATCGTGGTAAGCATTTGATAATGCATATAATTGTTGAATCACTATCTTATACACCTGAAACTAATGGCAACCAAATTTCAATTTAAAAATTTAAAAAAGAGTCCTAGAGTCAAAAAACCTGTGATTAAAGAAGCATTAAGAAAAGCTTCATACAGCAGTTTCTTTGTCCTGGAGATACACAGTGCATATGAGTATATTAAAACTTCTGTGAAGTCCAATAGTAAAGATATCCAATGAACCGGTTTAACCAAGTATCTCCTATACCTCTTTCGACCACAGAATCTATTTTGACTATAATACTGCCTGGAATTAATAGTCCATAAAAAAGCCCTTTGTGGGGGAGGGCAGAAAGAGCCCTTTGGAAAATACTGCTTTAATTGAAATCACCCAGATTTCCCTTAAGTCCAGACTTACTAAGTTTTCTAAGCTATGTGAACTTCTAGAACTATACTCGCTTTGAGGGGTGCCTGGGTGGCTCAGTCTGTTAAGTGATGGACTCTTGATTTTCAGCTCAGGTCATGATCTCAGGGTCGTGAGATTGAGCCCCGGGTCAGACTGCGTGCTGGGCGTGGAGCCCACTTAAGATTCTCTCTCTCCCTCTCCTTCTGCCCCTCCCACCCCTGCTCTCGCACTTGTGCACACTCTCTTTAAAAACAAAAACAAAACTTGCTTTGAGTCAAAAGACCAAGAAATTATATATTTTCACTTAAATGTTTTACCACTACTTAATTGTCTGTATGTCCAAGGATCCAAAAGTTCAGTCAAGAATGGTCTGCAATGCTTTATACTTTTAATTGTAGTCAGTGTCTACAAACTTGGCTTTACTGTTTTTCTTTTCAAACTTTATTCATTAATTGCCTTTTATTTATTTTTTCAGGGGAACATTATTTAATCTTTTGGTAATTTTAATTAGTGAACCTCAGATTCCAAAATCGTGTCCTGTGTTTGATATCCAGTTGGCTGACTCAACTTTAGTTGAGATGTCTTTCGATGCTGAGGTGAGATGAGATTTTGGGGGTAGACTAAATATAATATGTAGGGGTGCCCTGGCTTTCTGTCTTCTAATATGGAGCATGATATTGTAGAATATAGAAATATAATTTAATCAAAGAGTAAATATTTTGCCATTAACCTCAAAACTTAGATAGCTATTCTGTCAATATTAATATATCTGTTTTATACATTTTTTTAAAAGATTTTATTTATTTATTTGAGAGAATGAGAATGAGAGAGAGCACATGAGAGGGGGGAGGGTCAGAGGGAGAAGCAGACTCCCTGCTCAGTGGGAAGCCTGCTTCTCCCTCTGCCTGCCATTCCCCCTGCTTGTGCTCTCTCTCTCAAATAAATAAAATCTTAAAAAAAAAAAAAAGAAAACAATAAAGTATGTATACTAAGAAAAATAAAGTATGTATACTAAGGAAAATAATTAGTATTCAGTATGTATTCGATAAATCTGTTTGTCTCTATACAAAATATTTATGTATATCTAATTCCACAGTAGGGGTCTAATAGTAAAAAAGCACTTTTTTTTTTTAAGATTTTACTTACTTGAGAGAGAGCGAGAGCAAGAGAGAGAGAGAGAAAGAGGACAAGCAGGAGGGAGGGAGGGAGGGAGGAGAGGGTGAAGCAGGGAGCCCGAGGCAGGACTCAATCCCAGGACCCTGGGATCATGACCTGAGCAGAAGGCAGACGCTTAACCAACTGAACCACCCAGGCACCCAAAAGAGCAGTCTTTAAAAGATTTTAGGGCTAACTCTCTTGCCTTAGTTTACCATCTCCTTATCTATCCAAGTAGTGCAAACTCAGCAAGAATTACTTGTTTTTCTAAGGTTTTACTAAAACATTAGAAATATCAGACTATCTAGAAAGCATATAATCTGAGAGAATAAATCAGCTTAATATTAGTTTATTTTGAGCAGAACAACACAATTCTTTTTAAAGGATGGGATATGATTTGATAGTTCTTAAACATACAATTAGAGTTATGTTTTAGAAAACTCTTAGATGTATTCAGTCACTCAGTAAATATTTATTGAAACTCTATAATGAGCTAAACAGTGTGCTAGGCAGTGGGGTCCCAACAAGAAGCAAAACAGACACAACCTCTGCCCTCACTGGTTTATAGTCTGGTTAGAGAGACAGACATTAATTAAATATAACATGAATATAATATTCCTCTGTATGAATATTATAGCCCTATTCATATATATGAATATCAGAGACTATGTGGAGTATCTATGATACAATTTTCAACAGTGGAGTTAGTGGATTAGGGATTAAAGAGTGGGATGGAAGCAAGACTTAGGCAGGGCTAAGAAGCTAGTGCAGTTGTCCAGTGAGGAATGACAGAGGCCAGAGTGAAGCTATCCTCACCCCCCGAAAGGAGACTTAGGCCCTCATTTTAGAGCTCTCCTAACTTTCTATACTCTTCTTTCAGAGCTCTTATCTCAGTTAGCAATGAGGCATTTATTTATTTGATTGTTAGACTGTTGTTTGTCCCCCACTATCTTCCATGAGGGCACGGTCCATGTCTCTGTTGCTCCCCATTGTATCCCCAACACTTAGTACAGTGTCTGATGCATATTTGTTGAGTAAATTAATGAAGAAAAGAAAAGTGATGGTAGTTGTAAAGAGGACAGATTCCAGAAATTTTTAGGAAATTGCATCAACAGGTTGATGTGAAAAAAAATTCTGGCCTGGGTGTCAGATAAGAATTACAGCAAGAAGAGTAGGTTCAAAAGGGAAACAATGAATTTGGTTTTGGATTCGCTGACTTGATTGCCTATGGTATTTCCATATAAAAATATGTAGTGGGCAGAATAGATAGGTCTGAGTTTCCTGCTTTTAGACTTGGTGATCTTTTGCACCTGGGCTATTAGTGCAGCCTTGAGCAGATCATATACATTTTGGTTCCAAGGTCTAACAGACTGGGAGATTTCAAACTAGAGCTCTTTCTTGCAACAAATACTGTTCGGGAAGATGTGTTGTCCTGTAGCAATGCCCACAGGCATAGCTCTCATGCACCAAGTGGTGTATGGGCTAGAAGAGTTACTTGAGGCTAGAAAACAGCCTCACTAACTGGAGTTCTTGCAAGAAAAAGAAGAAAAGTCTCTAAGCCCTATATTTACCCATTTTACAGACTGGGCATAAGCTTAAATTTCCCAGAGAATCTCCTACCTTAACTCTAAGGAACATATTTCAATAGTCTTGAAAGGATGTAGGGTTATTGATCTGAATGATTTTGCAAATCAAGTGTGCAGTTTTTTGTGTGTTAGCATTCTGTGGGCCATTGTATCTTCTTTCCCTGATCCACCTTCTTAAACATTATTCAATGTGTAGTCTTTTTATGAGAGCCATTTTTTTTGGGGGGAGGGAATATCTGAACCAAACAGAACAGGAAAACTGACCACACTCATTATATTTTCAGTTAATCAAAAATTCTTTTATAAGTACCTAATGGGAACCAGAAGAAATTACCATTTTTTTTGGCTCTGCCAATTATATTGTCTTATTATTTAAAATTCTAGTTACAGAAGCTTATTGTGGAATATACAGATACAGCTACGGCACTTTTATACGAGATACTTCTTGTCTTTCAGCAGGTACAATATATATTTTTATCATACATATTATATTGTATGATTGTTATATATATCATATGACTATTACATACCTGTGATTATATATCATATGAATAATATACCTTTAGTATATTTGTATTAGAGATGGTCTCCAAAATCAGCTGACTTAAATGATACTACTTTTGCTCTTAAGTACTCATCTAGTTTATTTTCCTAAATACTGATTTTATTTTTAATTTTTTTTCTAAATACTGATTATAGAGAGTTCATTAATCAAGATAAAATGTATTAGAGGGTGGGGTGGGAGGGATGCAGTGACTGGGTGATAGACACTGGGGAGGGTATGTGCTCTGGTAAGCGCTGTGAATTGTGCAAGACTGTTGAATCTCAGATCTGTACCTCTGAAACAAATAATGCAATATATGTTAAGGGAAAAAAAAAGAAGAAGATAGCAGGAGGGGAAGAATGAAGGGGGGAAATCGGAGGGGTAGACGAACCATGAGAGATGATGGACTCTGAAAAACAAACTGAGGGTTCTCGAGGGGAGGGGGGTGGGAGGATGGGTTAGCCTGGTGATGGGTATTAAAGAGGACACGTTCTGCATGGAGCACTGGGTGTTATGCACAAACAATGAATCATGGAACACTACATCTAAAACTAATGATGTAATGTATGGGGATTAACATAACAATAAAAAAATTTTTTAAAAAAGAAGATGGAGAGAAAAAAAGATAAAATGTATTAGAGAATGAATTTCTTTTCATGTATAAGTTGGACTTCATGAACATAACTTGTTTATTTCCTTGCGTCTTTCAGGGAAATCTTGGATTGGGATCAACAAAGTTTGCTATTAGCTGGATGATGTCCTTCCTACAAAGTCGTCCTCCCATAGTAAGTACCAAGAAGCAAAAACAAGACCACCACTCACAGCTAATTAAACAGGTGCTCTTGTGCTTAATTAATAAAATACAGATTTTCTCTATAAGTAGTCATTTATAAAACAGAAGCAAAATGTAAATCTGATGATTTTATTATTTAATTAAAATAAAGCATTTTTATATTTGGGGCCTGAGTGCTTAAGGTACTGAAATGATATTCTTTAAAAAAAAAAAAATTTTTTTTTTTTTTTTGAGAGAGAGCATGAGCAGGGAGGGGCAGAGAGAGAGGGAGAGAGACTCTTAGGCAGGCTCTACACTCAGCACAGAGCCCGATGCAGGGCTGTCTCATGTCCCTGAGATCATGACCTGAGCCAAAATCAAAAGTCAGATGCTTAACCAACTGAGCCACCCAGGCGCCCCCTGAAATGATCTCTTAAATGTGATCTTCATTTCAGGAAAAACCCTAAAATATATTCTATAGGAAACAGAATATATTAAAATACCGGCTGTATAAGTAAGTGAAAATATTAACATGTCTTTTTTAAAAAAGATTTATTTATTTATTTGAGAGAGCAAGCGAGCAAGAGTGAGCAGGAGGGAGGGGCAGAGGAGAGGAAGAGATTCCTTAAGCAGACTTCCCACTGAGCGGGGAGCCTGACAATGCAGGGCTGGATCCCAGGATCCTGAGATCATGACCTAAGCTGAAATCAAGAGCAGGCTCCTTAACCAACTGAGCCACTCAGGTGCCCCCTGAACATTTATCTTTTTTTTTTTTTAAAGATTTTATTTATTTATTTGACAGAGAGAGACACAGCAAGAGAGGGAACACAAGCAGGGGAAGTGGGAGAGGGAGAAGCAGGGAGCCCGATGCGGGGCTCGACCCCAGGACTCTGGGATCATGACCTGAGCCGAAGGCAGACGCCTAACGACTGAGACACCCAGACGCCCCTCCCTGAACATTTATCTTAAACAATGAGTATGAGTTGGCGAGTATGAATTAACACTTGGGCTCACTGGGGTACTCTGTCCTGGCTACTGCCATCCTAGTCCATAGTACCACTGTCTCTGTCCTTGACATTACAATCACATCTACATGGTCTGTCCCTATCTTCCCACCAACTAGTCAAAGGGATCTATTAAAAAAAAAATCTGATTATGTCATGCCTTGCTTTAAATCTCTCATAAAAAAGAGATAGCCTACAAGGCTCATCTAGTCCCTCACACTCCCTACGTGGGCCTCTTAATCACTGCCAACCTCCAACACCCCCAACTCTATCACAGGACCTTCACTGGTCCTTCTGCCTGTCTGAAATGCTTTTCCTTCCTTGTTCCATGTTAACTCTTACTAATCCTTCAGGCCTCAGTGCCCCTTCCTGGGACAGGGTGGAGGGATGATTTTCTCACCTCTGACTAGATCAGATCCCCCATTATTGGCACACATAGTCATAGCTTGGTGTCTTCTTCCTTCCCTTCATAGGACTTGTTACTGTTGCAGTTGGCATTTGTTGGTGTTACTATTTGGTTCTTCCCTGTGGTAGCCCTTAGTGCCCACATACATTCTGGCTCTCTCTCCTTCCAGGCACATGGTAGGATTGTACTTCCCTCTCCACTTGTAATTAGGTAGGTCTCTGTTCTTGCTTTCGCCAATGGAATGTGAGCATCAGTAGCTGTGTCACTTCTTGCCAGAAGGTTTAAGAGCAAGTGCATGCTTCTCTGCATTATCTTTTCCTTCTGGCATGGTGACTGGCAGCATTCCATAGAGTCCTCAGTGACTACAATGAATAGAACCCCCTCCCCCCACCCCACCAACCCATAAGGGACATCCAGTGTAAGCAAGTGGTAAACCTTTGTTGTGAAATTTGTTACCATAATATTTTATGAAATTTGTTACCACAGTACAACCTAGTCTGTCAAGACTGACACAATGTCATTCTCCCCCAACAGACTCCAAGTGCCATGAGGGTGGGAGCTATGTCTGTTGTGGTAGGCACATAACGGGTATTCAATAAAATATCTGCTGAATTAATTCTATAAAAGTTTCATCCCTTAATCTCTTCTCATTTCCCCAAACTTAATTTTCCTTTATTCATTCATATATTCATATATTCAATCAACATACATTTAATTGGAGATCTCTTCAAAAAGTAGTAAACCAAACTAAATTTTCATTGCTAATGGAGGATTTGATATGACATAATATGTTCTCTTTTCATATACAAACATGCCTCTGCTGGCCATCAGTGGTTCCCTACTTTGGGCTATTTTCTATAGTTATGCTGAGTATGTCCTTGGGAATGTGGATTTTCTTGCCAGATCCCTGTAACATATGTTTACAAAAATCTGGTTAGGGCCAGAGGGTACACACTTGTCAGTATTACAGCCAGCTGCCTTATACAGAGACTGAGCCCATGGACTTGGCTCCTTGAGCAGCACACAGACGCTAACTAGTCACTGGCTCCCTTCAAGGAGTATCATAAAGTTCTAGTCATTCATGGCAAGAGAAGCCCTTATGTGCAAGATGCAAGACCCTCACTTTTTCTGTGCAGTGGTTGCAGAACCTGTCATCACACATCTCAACTGATGTGTGAAGTCTGGGGGTACTAAAGACTCCAAGCCACAGGGAAGTTCCTTTATCAACCTCTAGGGTTGGTTCACCAAAGGAACTGAGTATGAAGCCAGTCTGTGACCATAAAGTATGAGGATGAAAGGTGGCAAAAGGACCACTAGCACTGTTGAAAGCTTCAATATTAACTCCGTTCTAAAGAGTATGGGTAGAAACAGGCCATTTGAGCGAAATGTGCAAGCAAGAAAACTGTTGTGATCATTGAATCTACCTGCATGTCAGTCAGCTCTGATTCTCTTGCTTGGTTAGAGCAAGATGCAAAAGAAGTTAAAAATTTAATCCCCAAATGGTCATTGCTTTGTTCTACTGCTCCAGACTCCAACCTCAATCTGTGTTTGCCTGACACCGTATTTAGTCAATATGTGTAAACAGATCTGAATTGGGGTGAACCCATTCCAAACCACCCATCCTACTTAAGAAGGGCCAGTACCAACATCAATAGAAAAGGCAACACATTTATTGATACTAATTTTTTTTTAAGATTATTTATTTATTTGACAGAGAGATAGAGAGAGAGCACAGGTAGACAGAGTGGCAGGCAGAGGGAGAGGGAGAAGCAGGCTTCCTGCTGAGCAGGGAGCCCGATGTGGGGCTCGATCCCAGGACCCTGGGATTATGACCTGAGCCAAAGGCAGACGCTTAACCGACTGAGCCACCCAGATGCCCCTATTGATACTAATTTAATGGGCATGCAAAGGGACCTGGTTAGAGCTTGAAAGGACACTAGAGTTCCTTTCTGTTTTTATAGTAGCCTACACTTATGCATAGTTGTTTGAAAATGTGCCCCCCTCAAAAACAAACAAATAAACAAACAAACAAAAACTTGTGGAATCCATTGTTCTTGGTTTTTGTTATTTGGTTCTGTTTTTTTACACTAAGTGTAGGGGCTTGAACTCACGACCTCAAGATCAAGAGTCGCATGCTCTACCAACGGAACCAGCCTGATGCCCCTTGGTTCTGTTGTAAATGACTTTTTTGTGTGTGTGAGAAGCAGCAACTCAATAACTTCACATTATTGCTACTATTTCCATTTTAATTTCCCCCTCAGAAATGATAGCAGACATACCCTTGATGAAAACCCCAGCTAAAAGGGGGACATCAACATCACTTGCTTGTGTCAAGCCTGGTTTTCTTTGCTTTCTCACTTAGTGTTTCTTAAGGTGTTGTCTGAGGAACAAAACCATCAGAATTGTTTATGGTAAATATCTCAAGGGGGGGGGGGTCAGGATAACGCATGTGTATTGAGCTGCCTAGGTGATTTTTGTGCACACTAAATTTTGAGAACCAGCGCCTTGGAGGAACCCTCTTTGAAAGTCCCAGGAAGTTTATATGTGGGGGCCATTTGTCCTTCACAGTAGAAGAGAAGAGAAACCATCTTCCGTCCTGGAGGAGGCCATGGACCTTTCCAAGCTCCCCTTCTAGCCAATGTTCTCCTTTTACATTGGAACCGAATTTCCTTGACAGTACTCATTCTGATTCTGCTTAGAGGGGGGCGAATGGTAAACCCAGTCGCTCTATGGTCTGGTGCTCTCTGAGAACCATTTCAGTGAGAAACAGTGCAAGAGTATTGGTATAGGGGTGGTGAGGACATCAGCCTAGCTTCAGAGGTGAGGCCCCAGCTGAAACAGGTGCCGTATGCGTGGCATGCGGCCTACATGCAACTGCTTTTTTCCTGTTTAGATCACTTTCGTGGCCAGTATTGTGAAACAAATGGTAAAGGGGCTTTCAGCTTCATTTCAGTTGCTAAGTCCCAGCCAAGCAGTTCTGTTGTATCAGCAATTTTACATCCTCAAGAGCTGCCTGCGGTACAGCAAGACTTTAGCTGAGTATATTAGGAACGACTACAGAGAAGAATTCAGGTAAGCAAAGTCTGAATCTAATCTGCAGTAAAATCCCCTCATTTCTGATTTTCAGGCAGAACTGCAACATGGCCCAATATGTAGAAGATGAAATGAAGATGGGCAATTCTGGTTTTATTTTTATTTTTTTATTTTTTCTTTAAGATTTTATTTATTTATTTGACAGGGAGAGACAGAGCGAGAGAGGGAACACAAGCAGGGGGAGTGGGAGAGGGAGAAGCAGGCTTCCCGCGGAGCAGGGAGTCTGATGCGGGGCTCGATCCCAGGACCCTGGGACCATGACCTGAGCCGAAGGCAGACGCTTAACGACTGAGCCACCCAGGCGCCCCTGGTTTTGTTTTTAATAGTATCTCACACTTTGATCTGTGGTAAGGTAGGGTTTGGGGGAGCTCTAAGAACCACTGTGTATTCCCAGGCTAGAAAAGACTAATGAAACCTCAAACTCTCTTTGAAGACTGTTTCTCACTCATTGTCTTTGTTGCAGCCAGCACCTCACAGAAGTGGTAATGATTTTAACATGCTGTGAGGAATCAAGAGTAACAAGCCCTACTGAAGGGGATGATGAATTAGGGACTGTGAATTTAACTGAAGCATTGCAGGGGGGAGAAAACAATTGATAAAG
This sequence comes from Neomonachus schauinslandi, assembly GCF_002201575.2. Taxonomy (NCBI): domain Eukaryota; kingdom Metazoa; phylum Chordata; class Mammalia; order Carnivora; family Phocidae; genus Neomonachus; species Neomonachus schauinslandi. Next base: position 51,556,688 of record NC_058407.1, read on the forward strand.
GAGAAACAAGGAGTGTGGTTATTACTTTTTGTTTGTTTCCTTTACCCCTCTCTTCCTCAGGAACAAAACAGTGAGGAAGAGCAGTAACAAGCACGGGTTCATCAGCCAGCTTGTTCTGCACCTCAGGGGTTCCTCCTTCTATTTATAGGCTGGCAGCTGCTCAGCTCTGCATTAGCACCTATCAAGGAAAAAACCCAGCCTGCGTCTGACTTAAGATGAAAAGGGTACAGCAGGCACAGCTTTGCTCCCAGTTTGGGTGCAGACATAAAAGGATGTGCAGGCATACATTATGGCCCTAGATGGGCTTTTTAAAACATTTCAGCCCAATTTGTGGACCCTGTTTTCCCTCCATGTGGTTTTACATCATAGGTTCCACTCTGGCTCCTACAAAAGGGTTTTGTTTGGCCTGCTGGGAATTGGTCCACACAACCTAATTTTTTTTCCTCGTGTTTTTTTTTTTTTTAAGGTAAAATGCATATACATTGAAATTCACTATTTTAAAGTGTGCTTTTAATACATTTCACAATGTTGTGCAACCATCACCACTGTCTAATAGAACATTTTCATCACCCCTAAAGAAAGCTGGTACCCATTAAGCAGTCACATGCCATGCTCCCCTCCCCCCCCAGCCCTTGGCAACCACTAATCCACTTTCTCTCTTTGTGGATTTGTCTGTTCTGGACATTTCACATAAATGGAATCATACGATATATGGCCTACTGTGTCTGGCTTCTTTCACTTAGCATCACTTCTTCAAGGTGCATCCACGTTGTGGCATGTATCACACAATCCAATTTTTTTCTTTTAAGATTTTATTTATTTATTTGACAGAGAGAGACACAGCGAGAGAGGGAACACAAGCAGGGGGAGTGGGAGAGGGAGAAGCAGGCTTCCTGCTGAGCAGGGAGCCCTATGTGGGGCTCGATCCCAGGACCCTGGGATCATGACCTGAGCCGAAGGCAGATGCTTAACGACTGAGCCACCCAGGCGCCCCGACCCTTTTATTTCAATTTCCTGCATATTGCCCAAGGAAACAAGAAGCAGGAGCCTCAGCCCACACTGCGGTGAGGACAGTCCTGACTTCCCTACTAATGCCTTCATAATGGATACATTATTAATGAAATTCACTTCCTTTCCTGTAGTAAAGTGTCTCAATGAGCTGAAAGGCACACATATCAGAGATCTTCTAGGTCACCCAATAGGGGAGATCAGACAACTGAAAATGCTGGCCGAATCTTATGGCTTAGACCCCCATATCCAACAGCCCTACGCCAGTGAGTGTATACGTACTGACGTGACCAATGTGAAATTCTTATTTTTAAAGCTATTTTGTTTCTTTTTATGATTTGCAGGTACTTTATTCACATGCCAGCCTTGGAAAAAAGGCTCCCATTGCGGTACCCTCTTACCCAACCTACCATTCAACTTTTTCATGAAGTTCTCAAGTTAGTTGAACAGAAACAATGTGTGAAATATTAACAAGAGTCTAAAATGTTAACCAGGAGTCAACCTAATATTTATGAGAAAACTTGTTTGATTTGTTTAATATCTGGCTATCCCTGTGTCTCATAAACAGATTTTATTTGAATGTTCCAACAATACCTGTAAGAGAGGTCCTTAGAGTTTTTTATCTGCCACAAAAAAGAAACGGTTTAAATACACTGACATATGTAAAGTGGTGCTAAAAACAAGCGTTTCTCTAAAAAAGTTTCTAAAGATAAAAAAACTACAAAGGTTACAGAAGCCCATGGAGAGCAAATGTAGAAAGTGCAACCTGATGAGTTTTGTTAGTGTAATAATGGTGAGTGGTACGAAGCCACTGAAATGTCCAAAGATAAACTGTGGTTTACAAAGTGATCATTAGAGAAATGCCGAGTAATAGGTAGACACCCTCCTTCTCCACCTGTAAAAATTCTAGTGAAATAAGTATTCATGACAGAATGAACAGAAGAACACAGGCATAGCTATAAGGAAGGTCAGGTCCTCATTTATCGTGGGGAAGGAAGCTTGGACTTTCTTCAACACAATTAAATGCATTCTGGTGCTCAGTTTCAGGCACCTCTGGGCTAGTACAAGCAGTCTCATAGAGTCTCTGTGGAGGAGAAATAGTCTATAAGCAGTTATGACTCTCCCACCCATTGAAAAAAATGTCTTCACTGTATCTTATGGCAATAAACTAATCCAACAAAAACTTCACTTTGGTGTCACTGTGAGATACTGAATTTGGGCTTCTAAAAACTTAGAAAGTGGGTCCTCTATTTGACTTACCATGCCTTGAAAGAGGATCAGAGAAAACCCCAAAGAAAGAGCTCCCCAAACGGATGTGCCCATGCTGTGCACTGGAGAGAGGATTAAACTCACTCATGACGTTTGATTACTGCTTGCGGCTGAGCCATTAACCAGCTATTTGACCTCCAACAAATAGTCTCTTCTGCTATGTGGAGGGGTGGGACGAGATGTTCTGCAAGCTCTTGTCCAGCTCTAACATTCCCACTTCTTAATGCTCTGTGATGGGGTAGTGCATTCCTCTGCTCAGTGGATGATTTCACACGGATTCCAAATAATCCTTTCTTTGGACCAAACACTTCCCTTTCAGCTGTCACCAACATCACCCCACAAAGCATCCAAGCCCCCTCCACTATCACCCATCAAGGACTACAAGTCCTCTAGTTTCCACTCTGGGGGCAGTGATGGGGGGAGTAGAATGGTGTTTATGAGAGTTCTGGGCTGTTATATGAGGGGCTGCTCCCAGGAGATGGTCAATCAGAAGCATATGAAAGATCCTTGGGACAAAGGCAACAAGACTTCAGACTGTACTAATGAAGGACAGTGGGCTGACCACTGGTGAATGGTGGAACCCACCGAATGACAGAAGAGGATCAACTCAGCTCTACCTCAGCTTCTAAACAGTGCCCTGGCTCTGGGCCAGAAGCAGCACTGGCTACAGACAGGGCTTGGGCTTCCCTCCCACGTGCCTGAGGTGCTTGATGCCTCTCCTCTCCCACTGTTCTCTTTTCTCTGAGAGCATACGTTATCAAAGCTGTGGGAGCAAAAGCTCTGTCAGAAGGCATCTGCATCGGGGCGCCTGGGTGGCTCAGTTGGGTTAAGCGACTGCCTTCGGCTCAGGTCATGATCCTGGAGTCCCGGGATCGAGTCCCGCGTCGGGCTCCCTGCTCGGCGGGGAGTCTGCTTCTCCCTCTGACCCTCCTCCCTCTCGTGCTCTCTGTCTCTCATTCTCTCTCTCAAATAAATAAATAAAATCTTTAAAAAAAAAAAAGGCATCTGCATCTTTCCATGTAGGGCTACATGAGTGGCATTCTTGAAAGCCAATGGTTGAATATTTGTCATCTTGATTTTCTTACAGCATTTGTCTATTTGTTTGCACAGTGTGGGAGGGGAGCCCCCAAATCAACACTTTAAAGGGTTAGCCTGCTACAGTTCTTTCCTACTGTTTTTTGCATTGTTGCCAAAGCCAAGAAAATCACTAAATAATCCATCTTTCTTAGTGATCAGAACACATTTGATTGACTAAATATTGACTTCCACTACAAAGTAATTACTTTTAGGAAATCTAATTGTAGAAAAATTTTGAATATGAAAATCACATATATAACTTTTTACAAATACAAAGGATCATCAAAAAAGCAAGCACACATAGCTAGTTTTCAGGCTGGGCTGAAGATTCTGGACTCTTTGACCACTTTTATAATATATATGCATTGCCATTTACCACCCACACTAAAAGTAAACTCATGGTAATCAGCTCTACCATTTTATATATACACATATATGTGCATGTATGTGTACACACATATCCAAAATAGGGGGTAAGAGCATGGGTTTTGAGTTTAAATGAGTTTAAATCGAGTTTAAATGGTTGAGTTTAAGATTTTATTTATTTATTAGAGAGAGAGAGCAGGCGCACAAGTAGGGGGAGGGGCAGAGGGAGAGGGAGAAAGAAACTCCCCACTGAGCAGGGAGCCCGAACCAGGACTCGATCCCATGACCCTGAGATCATGACCTGAGCCAAAGGCAGCCACCTAACCGACTGAGTGCCCCTAAATGGCTGAGTTTAAATCTCAGTTCTGCACTAGTTTTGGACTTTGGGAAATTACTTAGTATCTCTATGCTTCAGTCAAAACTAAGATAGTACAACCTATCCCATGAGGTTGTTAGGAGCTTTTATGCAAAGATGGTGTTAATACACGTATCATGGTACGTGGCATGTAGTAAGGATCCAGTACATGGTATTTATTATTATTATTACCATTATTATTACTATTAAAATAATATCAAAGCTGGCTAAGAACTTATAGATTAATAAGTACTGGCCTTTAAAATTAAATAAATAAATTAATTAATAAATGTACTGGCTTTATTTTTTTTGGACCAATTGGGAGACCAGCTACTATACTCAGAGAGCCCCTGATCAATATAGCATTGAAGAACAGATTCATTTGGTTATTAAATTTAAAAATTCAATTTTCTGTTAGCAGGAGTGTGACTTAATTGCCAAGTGACCATTTCTATTGCTTACCGCCGTGTAGGACTATTGGACCTAACTGATATTATCAATGCCAGAGCTGTGTGGGAAATATTCTTCCAAGGGTAGACAGAAAGCGTTTTAATCATGTAAACTTTTTTTAGCCTTTGACTTAAACAGCACGAAAAGGGGGAGGGGCAGAAGGAGACAGAATCTCAAGCAGACTCCCTGCTGAGCGCAGAGCCCAACTCAGGGCTCTATCTCAGAACCCTGAAATAATCACTGGAGCCAAAATCACAACCCTGAGATAATGACCTGAGCTGAAATCAAGAGGTGGACGCTCAGCTGACTAAGCCACCCAGGCCCTCTTGATGGAAATTTTTGAGCAACTTTTAATAGTGCTATCTGATTTCTTTTTGTTCATTGTGTTTACTTCTAAAATGCAATTCCGGCTTGTAAGGTCTGACTGAACTTGGGTCTCTGTAGGAGGGAGACAGTCAGAAATTCTCCATCCAGTCAGACCAAGCACTCCTGTATCTGCCTATCTGTGTATTTGGGGTCTGAAGCTTTTCTCATTTTCTCGGTTTCTTGGCTAGAAATCTCAGTAGTGTAACTTTGTGGCTTAGAGTCCAGATTCGATGACAGAAAGACCTTGTTTTGATTCCTTCCTGCCTAATTCCTCATCAGACTTTTAGCAGGTTATTTAACCTCTTCCACAACTTCCACTTATAAGAAAAAGTCTACCTTAAGGGTTTTTGTGAATAGTCATTCATTTATATATAAAATGTAATTCTATGGCTACTACATACTGGGACAAACCGTATGGCATTGTCAATATCCACAATTTCATATGGTTCAAACAAATAAAAACCCCTCAATAAATTATAGCTATTATCCTAACAGACACATTAACTTGCTTGATGAACTCATACTTTAAATACTAATCGTCTATTCTAATTTCCCAGATGGTGTGGCATTTTGTTATAACCTGGCTTATTCTTGCATAGTTTGAGTAAACCTTATACTATCTAGTTTAATTACAAATTATTGAGTGGGCATAACATATTTAAACATGTTCAAATGGAATTTTATATTTTCTTCCTTGCATCTCCCCAAAATAAAAATCTGTTCTTCCCCCAATCTTCTCAGTGAATGGCACTTCATTCATCCCACTGTTCAAAAGAGAAACTTGACAAACCTCTGGGTTTTCTCCTTTCTTTTCATTCTCCAAATGCAACTGACAAAACTGTAAGCTATTTACAAGTGTACCATGTGATGATTTCATCTGCCTAAACATCCATTACCTACGTATTCTCCTGTTGGGTTTTCTTGGTGAGAACATTTAAGTTCTACTTTCCTAGCAAGTTTCAATTATATAACATGGTATTATCAACCAGAATCACCATGTTATACATGAGATTCTCAAACCTTCATCTTATAACTAAAAGTCTGTACCCTTGAAAGTTGGGAGAGGTAGCAACCTTTCCCTATTTCCCCTGCGCCCTAGCCCCAGGCCATCACTTTCTATTCTGTTTCTATGAACTCAACTTTTTTTGTTTTGTTTTGTTTTTAAATAAAGGGTTGTTTTAAGCCTCTAAGTTTTAGATTGGTTTATTTTTTTTTTAATTTATTTTTTCACACCCAAAGTATTTTATTGTTGTTGTTGTCCTCTACAGAAACATTATTTTCAAATAGGATACATGGTGCAGAGAAAAATTTAAATACAAATATTTAGGTAGTAATAGGAACCCTACCCATTCTCACCAATCTTCAGTTGTTATTAATCACTAAATTAATCTAATTAATCTAATCACTAAATTCAACAGAAAAATAATGAAGTTCACCTTCACGGGAAAGACCCCATTTATCTTTCCAATGTTTCCTGTTTTCTCTTCCTTTCCTTACCTACAAGGAAAAAAAAAATTCGTATCACAGTGGGATGCTGCTGGTGTGTATCAAAAACCCTTGGCAGCAGTTTGTTTCCTGGCCAGCTCCGAGGCCTCTCCCACTGTCCCTGGAGTGGTTTATTAAATAGCAATAGATAAACAAAACAATCAAGAACATTTCCATTTATTTTATTTTTTTTTAAAGATTTTATTTATTTATTTATTTGAGAGAGAGAGAGAGAAACAGCATGAGAGGGGATAGGGTCAGAGGGAGAAGCAGCTCCCCGCCGAGCTGGGAGCCCGATGTGGGACTCGATCCCAGGACTCCGGGATCATGACCTGAGCCGAAGGCAGTCGCTTAACCAACTGAGCCACCCAGGCACCCCCATTTCCATTTATTTTAAACGTCAATGTTAGGGTAATTCCAAATTCAGTCATTCGCCAGTCAGGTACTCTAGCTGAAGCATTTCACTTGTCTGTATGTTCTTGCTCTTTTTTCCTACGTTGTTAAAATCGTATAAATTTTCCCTTTTTCACTATAAATGGATTCAGTAATATACCAAAGAGTTCTTCTAGTCCCTTTAAAACAGGATTTCTATCTGTCCAGACACAGCAGGGTCCACACCGGCACTGTCCCTTACCGGGGAGGGGCCCTCGGAATCGCACGTGAGTGCTGATGGTATGATGTGCACCAGGTGTGCTGAGATCGTGTCTCACCTCGGCCCTTCCTCGTCGAGCCGGCGCTTAGAAGGGCCTGGTGAGGGAAGGTTTTCAAGCACGGAGGGACAAGGTGTTTGAAAGTTTATTGGTTAGCTCTCAGATTGGCTTCTGGGTTTGGGGAAACCTTGAGTCAAAGGATTTTCTTTTCTTTCCATTTTGTTCCAGTCTGCTTTTCCTTTCCTCTTGCTGTCTACTTGGAAGGTGACTCTGACCCTGAAGAAGTAAGAGGGGCTCTGGATAAAAGAAGCCAAAGGCAAAAAGGCAAAAGAAAAGGAAGCAAGATTATGTGCCCCAAGATTCTCAAAAGAGGCAAAGAGGACCTCTAAGTGTCCTTCTAGGTGGCCCTCTCCTCTGGAGGCCCCAGGAGAGGTGTGGGGTTTCAGGGCAGAAGTTATGCCTATAAGTAAAGATATTGGAATTGACCAAACACTAACTCACTTCTGTCCTCTTTCTACTCCTGAAAGTGATGGGGACAGAGTTGTAGCAGTGTTGGCAGTGACTGTGGATATGGTGATCTGTTTGGCCAGCAAGGAAGGCGGTGGAGGAGGGACGAGCTTGTAGATCAAGTGACACAGAGCGACGGTGGGTCTTTGTGGGCTATCCTGCAATAACTGCCATTGTTTATAACATTGTTTCTACAGGGAAATTATTCCGTCTACTGCACGGCTGACCTACAAACCAATGTGAAAAGGACACATTTTATAAAGGGAGTATTTTACTTCTATGAGCAACTACAACCACCAGAGGGTGTAGTTGGGTTAGGAAGACAAAGAAAGAAAAGCAAAACTTTCCTCTAAGCAGAATTGACTCTTAAACTTTTAAAATTCCTGTGGACCTTCAAAATTAAATTATCTCTTGTTGTCATGCTTCTTTAATATGTACTAACATAAATATAGGTGTAAGAAAACTCCTTATGCTCTTATTAAATCAACAAAGATTTATGATGGAAAAGTTTATAAAATTAAATATGAATTAGTATCGTTAATGTAATGCATGCCGTTTTGCTGAAACTCCATCTCCTCTTGCAAAATGAATATGGTAGAATGTACAATATAGGCTCTTGAGTTCAGTATCCTGCTATCACTTTTCACTCTTCTTTTTTTTTTTTTTTTTTTAAAGATTTTGTTTATTTGACAGAGACACATTGAGAGAGGGAAACAAGCAGGGGGAGTGGGAGAGGGAGAGGCAGGCTTCCTGCTGAGCAGGGAGCCCTATGTGGGGCTTGATCCCAGGACGCTGGGATCATGACCTGGGCCGAAGGCAGACGCTTAATGACTGAGCCACCCCGGTGCCCCCTGGCATGGAGTTTTAAGATCAGCAAAGACCCGGGCACCTGGGTGGCTCAGTTGATTAAGCGACTGCCTTCGGCTCAGGTCATGATCCTGGAGTCCTGGGATCAAGTCCCGCATCGGGCTCCCTGCTCGGCGGGGAGTCTGCTTCTCCCTCTGACCCTCCTCCCTCTCACGCTCTCTGTCTCTCATTCTCTCTGTCTCAAATAAATAAATAAAATCTTTAAAAAAAAAAAAAAGATCAGCAAAGACCCATGCCTTAGCAGTAGGAATTAGGAAACAAAGACATGAAAGCCATATATAGCAGTTTCACTGGCTTCTCCCAGAGGCTCATCTAGTCCAATATGAGTGAAGCTTTGGGGGTTAAGCCAAACTTCAGACATGTTCTGATCTCCTTTTGTGACTCAGTGGCCTGAGGGGTTCCCACTACTCCCCACTCTTCCAAATACCACCTCAAAAAGCAGGCTATAACAAAGGAAACAAAGTGAAAGATTTCATCACAATTAGGATCCTCTGATATCTGAGAGCATGTAAGGTCATTTTAGGGCAGGAGGAGCGAAACTTCTCAAAAAGCCACATTTACTCAGAAAAGCTGGAAGACAGGACAGGAGTTTTGTAACTGTATGACATAATTTGGCTAACATCGTGCATTGGGTTATACAAAATGATTCCTCATTGCCAAGTCTCAAGACTAAATTCAGTTGCCAGTGTGACTTCGGATGGTTCAGTGCTAACAATAATGAAAAGATGCCACAAAATAGTGAATTTTAAGGAGACCAAGAAATATTTCTCTAAAACATAAAGTATGCTGAACGTAAGAGTGTGTGTGTGTGTGTGTGTGTGTGTGTAGTGGACCAGATCCAAGAACTAAAGTGGTCCACAAACTGAAATTTGTTGAGATTGGTCTGTTGAAGTGATGCTGATGAGAGCATTCTGGTAAGCTCGAGTCCTCATTCCTTCAGAACAGGACTATCACTAGCATTATTTCATACTTCATCAAGCCCTGACTGGAGCAATGTGTCATAATGGACAGGAAAGGGAAAGGGGGAAAAAGCACCATCTGTCTCTCTGGCAGATGTGCCAGGGACATTCGACGTGGGCAAAATGTCTTACGTGGTCTGTCAAAGGTTTAGGAGGTTCCATATGATTTTCAAAGATCTCATTCCAGAGAGAAATCAATTCAATTTAATAAGCATCTTTTCTGAGTTAGCTGGGTACTTAGGGCATACAAAAAATAAATAAAACTGGATCCCTCTTCTAATAAGCTAAGTTTTCAAAGCTAAATTATTTGAGTACAATCTTCAAATTGTTTTGCCATATCATCTGTATTTTTACTTAATATTTTTCTAACATTATTATTTACTCAATAATTTTCTACTCTATTGACCTACTTTAGCCATGTCTTAAAGGATATCTGGGAAATCATGGAGTTGATGTTCTAGATATATATTTTCAAGTACTTGTGTGTACATATGTTTCTAATGTACATTTTTAAATAAACACAATTTTTATATTTTTACATGTCCTTTTCTTAGATTACCTAAAATAATCTTTGTACCCCACTATGAGAATGATAATAGTAAGGAATACTCAAAGAAAATATTTTGCAAGGGCAGAACAGGTCAGATGATAGAGACACAAAGAAAGTGTTACAGGAAATCATAGGAAAAAGAGTTTAATTTTGATTGGTGCATCTAGGAGGCCTATTTAAAAGACTTGGTATTTGAGGAGGTTTTAAAGATATCTAAGTCTGTGATAATTTTTTAACAGTACAGAACATGGAAAATGGTAGGATTTGACAAAGCTCAGTGGTTGGTGAGTGCACAGATATTCCTATATTATTTCTCTGTATGCTTGAAACATTTCACCATAACAATAATAAAGTGTCTAGGATTTGGAGAAGAGAAAAGCATTCCACGTAGAAGAGAAAGTATGAATGAAAGCACAGAATCCTGGGGGAGCCTGGGTAGCTCAGTTGGTTAAGTGTCAGACTTTTGGGCTCAGCTCAGGTCTTGATCTCAGGGTTCTGAGTTCAAACCTCATGTTAGGCTCCACAATGGGTGTGGAGCCTACTTTAAAAAAAAAGAAAGAAAGCACAGAATCCTGGAATTCCAGCTGGGTGGTTTAGTCAAAGGTCTAGTCAAAGGTGAGTGTTGGGGTCCCTGGGTGGCTCAGCTGGTTGAGCATACGACTCCTGGTTTCAGCTCAGGTCATGAGAAGGAGATCCGAGTTGGGCTCCTAGCTCGGCAGGGAGTTGGCTTATCTTCTCCCTCTGTGCTACGTACCCCCCAACGCCTCCCCCCACCGCCGCTTATGTGCACACTCGCATTCTCTTTCTAATAAATAAATAAATCTTAAAAAAAAGAAAAGAAAGGTGAGCGCTGGAAAATTAAGATGCTGCCAGATCATGCAGGACCCTGGTTAAATGGTCCTAAGAGTCTGCGGGTGAGGGAAAACATTAGAGGATTCTGACAATGTATAATCAGAGTAGCAGATTAGGAATAGAATTCTAAGAGAAATTTATAAAATGGGGAGAGCCCAGATTTGGAAAGATCATATAATAATGATTCAGGTGAAAATACAGTGGTTTACCTAAGTTTCATAATACCCTGATTTTTTTTCCTTATTCTGCCAGCTTGCATTCTATTTTTACTAAGGAAAAAAAAAATCCAGGGCTCCTGGCTGGTTCAGTTGGTAGAGCATGTGACTCCTAATCTCAGGGTTGTGAGTTTTTGAGCCCAATGTTGGGTGTGGAGCCTACTTGAAAGAAAGAAAGAGAGAGAGAGAAAGAGAAAGAACAAAATTCATTCCCACTGGGCAGTCATATTTCCTCCTTCTTAGCCCAGATCCTCTGGTCTCATCCAACTATACTGAAGACCAGGGGTTTGTAAACTTCCTCTGTAAATGGTCAGATAGTAAATATTTTAGGTTTTGTAGGCCATACAGTCATTGCTGTAACTACTTAACTCCATTATAGTGAGAAAAGCAGCCACAGATAATACATATGAGTGGATGTGGCTATATTCCAATAAAACTTTATTTATAGAGACTGAAATTTAAATTTTAGATAATTTTCATGTACCATGAAATATTTTTCTCAACATGTTAAAAATGTAAAAAACCATTCTTAGTTTTTAGACTATAGAAAAATTGGCTTCAGATTAGAGAAATGCAAAATAAAACCACGATGAGATACCACTTCTCACCCCCTAGATGGCTTTATAAAAAAGATAATAGCATTTCTTGGCAAAACTGGAACCCTCACACATTACTGGTGAGAATGTGAAATGTCACAGCAGCCTTGGAAAACAGTCTGGCAGTTCCTTGAAAGGTTAAACACAGAGTTACCCTATGGTCCAGCAATCCTACTTCTAGGTATATACCCAAGAGAAATGAAAACATATATCCACACAAAATATCATATACAAATGTTCATGGCAGCATTACTCATAACCAAAGTGTACTCATCCATAAAATAAATTATTTGGTAATAAAAAGAAATGAAGTACTGATGTGCTACAATATGGCTGAATCCTAAAAACATGCAAAGTGAAGGAAACCAGTCCTAAAGGACCACATATTACATGATTTCACTTACATGAAATGTCAGAATAGGTAAATCTATAAAGAAAAAAAGTAGATTAGTGATTACTTACAGTTAGAAGGGACAGGGGAAGTGACTGCTTATGGGTGTGGGATTTGGGGGGTATGATGACACTGTTACAAAATTAATTGTGGTGATGGTACCACAACTCCGTAAATATACTAAAAACCAATGAATTGTACACTTTAAAAGGGGGAACTGATGGTATGTGAATGATATCTCAATAAGGCTGTTAAAGAATAAATATTAACAGGCTACAGACTCCTTGGTCCTGCAGGTTTGCTAGCTCTAGTATAGATACCAGATAAACTGGTACCTCTCAGATTCCTACTAGTGGATTCAGCTATTTAAACTTGGAAAATTGAATTTAGAAGAGCTGGAAGATGACTGTAGTCAGACGGGCCTTTGTTGTTGATACTTGGGGGTGAGGGGGTCTAGATGTCTTATAGATGTGTGATGTAAGCAATGATAAAACTCCCGTTGACCTGGTGGTTTGTAATTAAAGCCAGGAACTCAACCCACATGCTCAGATACACTCAGACTCATGTTATTTCCAGTATTGTGTTCTTGCATAGACACTAGGCTGTGAAGACCTTCACTTGGCCCCAGCCAAGCTTCTCAAGGAAGCAATCATTTTGTCTATTTCTCTTTTTTAGACCAGCTGGCTAGTTAGCTGAAATTCTTCAATCTAAATTTTTCTTCTTACTTAAAAAAAAAAATTTTTTTTTTTTAAAAAGGGGAACTTGCCTGCCTCAGTCGGTGGAGCATGTGACTCTTGGTCTTGATGTTGGGTGCAGAGATTACTTAAGAATAAAATCTTAAAAAAAAAAAAAAAAGTAAAATAAAATAAAATACTGGTGAAAGCTTGACTGGAGGAGCACTTATTTTAGGAATAATGCTTTTAAGAGCCAAGGAAAGTTGTAACCCAGGACTGCTACCCATGTACTGGTCAGAATAAAGACTGTCCCAAATTTTGTAAAGGACAATCTTATCCACTTCTCTTAAATTCTTAGAATCTCCCAAGTGAGATATTACAAACCTTCTTCAGGAAGACTAAAAATTTTAGGAAACAAAGCACATAGCAGGGTTTCTGCTTTCAAGAGGTTAGTTTCTCAAATGATTTCCAGGCTCAATTCTTAGATAATTTGTGTTCCATTTCCTCTCTCTTTATGCCTTGCAGGTGGTGATAGCTAATTTAAAAAAAAAAGGAAGAGAATCTTTGGTTTTATCATTATGTGTCAAGAAGAGGTCATCTGTAGAAAAAAACATTTAATATTATGCAGAAAGTACAGCCCCAAGACTCTATGAAGACTTTTGTCTTGTACTCAAATGGATGAATGGATGGAACTGCCACCTTTTAGTAATGTAGGCAAGAACAAAGGAATGAATTATGGGAGGAGCTAAGAATTCAATGATATATACATACTTAAGGAAAAAATACTCAAAAGATCTTCTTTGAAGAGAAGATATGAATTTTAATGATGCTAATGGTGTCACTAAAAGAACCAAATAAGTCTATGATCATTTAAAACACAAAGGAAGAGTCTAAATGAATGCTCCAATCTCCTACAGAATTGACTAGAAAGAAAATGTTGACAAAGATACAGTTCCAATCTAGTTCTGGAGCTCAAATAATGTTAATATATGAAAACAACATTTTTATTTTATTAAGAAAAATGATTTAAAAATTTGTTGGAGTTCAAAGTCAAGCAGAGAAAGTCAATTATCATCATATGGTTTCACTTATTTGTGGAACATAAGGAATAACATGGAGGACACTAGGAGAAGGAAGGGAAAAATGGAGGGGGGGAATTGGAGGGAGAGTTGAACCATGAGAGACTATGGACCTGAGAAACAAACAGGGTTTTAGAGGGGAGGGGGGAGGGGGGATTGGTTAGCCCGGTGATGGGTTTTAAGGAGGGCACGTACTGCATGGAGCACTGGATGTTATACGAAAACAATGGATTGTGGATCGCCACATCAAAAACAAATGATGTATTGTATGGTGACTAACATAACATAATAAAATTTAAAAAAATAAATTAAAAAAAATTTGTTGGAGGGGCGCCTGGGTGGCTCAGTCGGTTAAGCAACTGCCTTCGGCTCAGGTCATGATCCCAGGGTCCTGGGATCGAGTCCCACATCGGGCTCCCTGCTCTGCAGGGAGCCTGCTTCTCCTTCTCCCACTCCCCCTGCTTGTGTTCCCTCTCTCGCTGTGTCTCTGTCAAATAAATAAATAAAATCTTTAAAAAAAAAAAAATTTGTTGGAATTCATAGTATAGCATTAGAAAAATTAATTACCATAATTATTTCAGCAACTAGTTACTGAGTATCAACTATGTGTTAGTCACTGTAAAGAATAAGAAGACCCAGTGCCCATCTTCAAGAAGCTTACTATATAGCAGGGGGAATAGGTTAACCACAGAAATAATTATAACATAAGGTGGTTGATAATAAATGACCAGGAGGTTTAAAGTTTTGTGAGTTATCAGGAGAAAAGGCTTTTCTCTTACTGAAATAATCAATAAAATTCTCATGAAGTAAGCAGCATTTGAGATGAGAAACAGTAACATTTTCATAGTCTGGGATATGAGAGAAGAGCATTCTAGGTGGTGGCACCACAACAACAAAGCACAGAAGTGGGAAAGCAGGAGAGGTTTTTGGCAAACCGAATGGCTATTTTGCCAGAGTATAAACTACTATATATATGTATTTTTTATTTTATTTATTTATTTTTTAAAGATTTTATTTATTTGACACACAGAGAAAGAGCACACAAGCTGGGGGGAGGGGCAGAGGGAGAGGGAGAAACAGGCTCTCCATGAGCAAGGAGCCCAATGCAGGACTTGATCCCAGGATCCTGGATCATAACCTGAGCTGAAGGCAGATGCTTAACCAACTGAGCCACCCAGGCGCCTCTCTCTCTCTCTCTCTCTCTCTCTCTCTGTATATATTTTTTAGAAGGAAGACAGTAGGAAATACAAATACAACTGGAAAAGTAGGTAGGAGTCAGAGTATGAAGAGCTTTTCATTCATTCATTCACTCATTCATTCATCCACTCATTCAACAAACATTCACTGAGCACCTGTGCCTACCATTGCGCTAAACACATTGGCAAAAAAAATCGATAGGAGATTTGAATGCTATAACCACATCAACTGTGTATTTGTTGACTTTCACAACTAGAGGCCTAACCATTCCTTTGACAAAATGAAGTCACGTTATTTGTCTGCTCCCCAAATTTCATACCGAATTAGTCCAGTTATCAACAGTGGTGGTCTGAATCTATGTAAAGAGATATGCCTTTCTCTCTGTCTCACAGGAATTCAAAAGTAATTTTGAGGAAGAAAGAAACACATTTGCGACCAATTATACTTTCAAGTTACACTCTAGTTTCAAGGAACTAGGTCAAATTCCTTAGCAGGTTTGGAAGGATTTAACCTGTTCCTCTCTGGGGGTAGTCACTGCTGTAGCTTTTGCACATGAGGCTGGTCCTGCTCAGTTTGTCCCAGAGAGGGTGACAGCATTATGATAATCATGCCTCCATGGCTGACCCACCAAACTGGCCAAATTTGGGCTTTATCAACAGGAAGCTACTGCTAAAGAATTCCAAAGACAAATTCTTGCAGCTGATTTCAGTCTTTTTTTTTTTTTTTTAAGATTTTATTTATTTGCGAGAGAGAGAATGAGAGACAGAGAGCATGAGAGGGAGGAGGGTCAGAGGGAGAAGCAGACTCCCTGCGGAGCAGGGAGCCTGATGTGGGACTCTATCCCGGGACTCCAGGATCATGACCTGAGCCGAAGGCAGTCGCTTAACCAACTGAGCCACCCAGGCGCCCGCAGCTGATTTCAGTCTTGAACATGATTAGAATATCAGTCTGTAAACTGAAGGTAGGCACACTTTGAAGATCCGTTGAAACTGTAGGAATGCAGATTTTAAAGCAGCAAACATGGGCATGCTGGCTATTAAAATAAAGAGGGTGTGTCTACGTTTAAATACTTTTAAAAGAAAATGTGAAATAACAAAACGTTAAGAATAGAAATGGAAGTAACTGAAATGCAGAGCAATTATACAGATGACGATGAAAATGCAATGTAAGAATGTATTAGAGAAAAGACTAGAGTAAAAGATTATCATTAGTTCAAGGACTATAATAAGGAGACTTCCCAGGCTGAGTGTGAATTGGGTGTAAGTGGGGTTAGGGGCTAAAAAAAGCTTTACTCAGTTTGAAGCCAGAATGGTGGAACTCCTTGTCCTCGGGGTATTCACCCAGGCCTCATATTAAACACCGCAGGAACCGCTGTCAAAGTTGTGTTTGTACTCAGGAAACAGCGCTGCATGCAAGTCCTACGCAAAGCTTCCCGGCCTTGAAAGGCCTCACGTTTCTACCTATACTGTCCTACTTACCACTCCCGTGTTAGTCTTCCAATAATTCAGTATCTGAGAATACCCAATCACTGTCCTTTCACTCCCTCAACCTGAAATCCATGTTGGGCCAGTGCAATCAAGAAAACGGCCTAGTTTTGATCCCCCAGACAAATGCAGGAGCCATTTTAAAAAATCAAAATTCTGGCCGGTTGACACTCTCTATAAACTGGAAAGGAAGACATAGCAGAAACAGCTTTCATTTAATTCAGCCAATCAGTGTATATGTTTGAGTGCCTAATATATTCCTAGCATTGTGCTTGACGCTATTAGGGAGAGAAGTGTCAGAGGCTAATAGTCAGGAATACAGGGTCAGCACAATTAAATAAAGAAGGTACAAGACAGTACATGATTAGCTGTTCTCTCTCCCCTTTGGATGTCCTGTGCTAAGAAGGCGCCCTTGTCAACTGCCTTGCTACCATGGTGACAGTTACTAAGAATGCACAGATCCACATCTGAACTGGTTAGAGAGTTCTATTTGTTGTTGTTATTGTTTTTAAATATGTAGTTTCTCCAGTCGGATGAATAGTTCTTAATGGTGGTCTCCAATTTTCTCTATGGATTCTCTATATTTGAGTCTTTCTTTCAAATCTATATTCTTTCCTTGAAGAAAACCGAACCAAAAGCACGTGGACCCATCTGCGCAGACCCTGCACAGTTTGGGAGTTTTTCCCCTGCTTTGGGATCAGGCTTTATTGTTTGGAATGACCTCAAGTGCCCCAGGTTTCTAAATTCATCCAATCTGTTAATATCAGGTATATTCCCCAAGGTTAAGAAAGAATCCTTGATCACATCTTACTTGTTTTCTCTGTGTCCCACTTCATCCTAGCTGTGACCACTGTCCCCTCCTCATTTATTCCCCAAGCACCATTATATACATGTGATTGTTTACAACAGACTTTTAATGAAAGTCAGGGAATAACAGAGGAGGTAGTATAATACAGCATAGGACAGGAAATATAAGTACCTAAAAAGTTCTTTGGCCATTTTCAACACAGGGAATTTCTCACTGTTTTTTTCTGCTCAGGGCCTGCTTGCTGCCATTTTGCTCAGACTTCCTTCTCCATCTCTTTCCCGAGCAGAAAATGAAGTCCTGCTCAGTTTGTCCCAGAGAGGGTGACAGCATTATGATAATCATGCCTCCGTGGCTGACCCACCAAACTGGCCAAATTTGGGCTTTATCAACAGGAAGCTACTGCTAAAGAATTCCAACGACAAATTCTTGCTTTCAGGTTCAATCTCTGAAATTATATTATTCTGAGCAATGTAATTCTCATTGTCAAACCTCCTTCCATATGAACTGACCACCCCAAAAGGCCAACCTTTTATTTTCCTTTGCAAGCAAAAGCTCCATTTACCCAAGAAGTGAATTTTGCTATTCCCCTAGAATGTAAAATAGCAGCTAAAAATAACTGTTTTAAAAGTTACTTATTATCTTTCCCTGTTCACATGCTTTTTGGCTTAAGTCTCCATTTGATCTGTATTTAAGGTACTGTTTTTCTTGAGACTCTCCAAAGGACAGATATAAAGTCAAAGTTTCAGAATCATTTTGCATTGTGCATAAGCCAGTCATGGGTTTGGGAGAATTCTAGTTCTTCTTTTTTTTTTTAACTTCATTTTCTAATAAGTAATTCCTCAAAGATTCAGAAAAGCTATGGAATGATTTGTGAGTTTCTGATTGTCCTGTAAGAGATAGGGTGACGAATAAAAACGGGCTCCCTGTAGAAAACACCCTACCATATCTGGCATTATCTACAGGCCAGGAATCAGGCACCCAGCACAATTTTCCTAAAAAAAACCTTTCTCTATTCAGTCACAGGAGGAGATGCTTAGGCAGTGACCAGAACTTTGCTTTAAGGATAAGAATCTTATCTCTGGGGGCGCCTGGGTGGCTCAGTCGTTAAGCGTCTGCCTTTGGCTCAGGTCATGAGCCCAGGGTCCTGGGATCGAGCCCCACATCGGGCTCCCTGCTCAGCAGGAAGCCTGCTTCTCCCTCTCCCACTCCCCCTGCTTGTGTTCCCTCTCTTGCTATCTCTCTTTGTCAAATAAAAAATAAAATCTTAAAAAAAAAAGATAACACATGTAAAATGCCTAGCACAGAGACGCCTGGGTGGCTCACTCAGGTGAGTGTCCAACTCCTGATTTCGGCTCAGGTCATGATCTGAGGGTCATGGGATTGAGCCTTGTGTCGAGCTCTGCAGTTGGTGGAGAGTCAGCTTGAGATTCTTTCCTTCTGCCCCTTCCCCCCCTCACGCTTGCTCTCTCTCTAAAAACAAATAAATAAAATTTTATTTTATTTTTTTTAAGATTTTATTTATTTGACAGAGAGAGACAGAGCGAGAGAGGGAACACAAGCAGGGGGAGTGGGAGAGGGAGAAGCACACATCCCGCCAAGCAGGGAGCCTGAGCAGGGCTCGATTCCAGGACCCTAGGACCATGACCTGAGCCGAAGGCAGATGCTTAACAACTGAGCCACCCAGGCACCCCTAAATAAAATTTTAAAATGCCTGTAACACAATGTCTGGAACCATCAGCTGCCACCATGGTCACAATCACCACCCCCACCACCATCATCATCATCATCGCTAAGAGTACAGATTTTGGTATTAGCCAGACCCTGATGGGAGTCCCAGTTCTGCCACTTGGTGTAACTGTAGGTAACCTACTTACCTGGCCTGAGCCCCAGTTTCTTCATCTATAAAATGGGAATAAAAATAGTGTCTACCTAATAGGATAGTTGTGAGGAATATACATACACTCACTTGAGTGTATATACTTAAACACATATGTTGAAACTGTTCAAACATTAGCTGTTCCAAGGATTTATTAACCTATAGAAGTACACAGAGTCAAATAAGAATACACACACATACAGCCTTGGTGGAATTTCTCTTTGCTCAGCCCAAATGAAAGCTAGAACGTTCACATGTACTGAACTTTCACTGTATACAGATATCAGCACACAAGAATATGGAATGATAAAAACAGGAGAAGAGATGCTATTTGCGATGTTATAACCCGGAAACAGTTATTCTCAACAAGTATACGCCAATTACTTACACAAGAATGAGTAAGACTGAGTTGGCGCTTTCAAGGAGCTTGCAATCTAGTGGAGGAAGAAAGCAGGCTATTACGATGCGGAGTGGCCCGCGAATGGCAGAGGTAGAGCTTAGAGCTATGGAGGCTCACAAAAGGGCATCCTATCTGGTAATGGTGGAGGTAGGGAAGGGAGTGTCAGAGAAGGTTTCTCAAATAAAAGAATAAGGTGTTGGCCAAAGATGAGAAGAGATGGAAAGAGCCTGAAGCCAAAAACCAGCTGTGGTGGGTGCTCTGAACTGGCTCTCAGCATCCACTTCAAACCTCTAGGTGTGTTTTCAGATCCTGCAGGGGCTAAAGAAGGAAAAACCGCATTTCCCCCATCTCCCCGCAGCGAGGGTTCTGCTTTTGCCAATTAGAAGCACTTGAAAGGTGGATCCAAGGCTGGAGCCGTCCGCTTTGTTTCTGCTGCAAACTCACCGGTGGGCCCAGCGGGCTTTCCTGTGGCATTATTTCGGTGTCTAGGTACTAACTCCCTGGGTGTTGAGAGGTCATCAGAGGGGCAGCAGTGCTTCCTGACATTGGATCACAGCTACAGTGGCATGTCTTTGAACTCTACAGTACCAATGGAGTCCACTGATTGCCACCTTTCTGATTATTGCAGAGGTAGCAGCTCCCCCAGTAGGCCAGAACATCAGTCTTGTCCTAGGAATCATTCCTGGAGACCCCCTAAGGGACCCAACCACCCTATCCAATGATTTGCTAAGCTCCTGATTTCCTGTATTAAATCCCTTTTTGCTTAAAATGGTGTGAGTGGTTCCTATTTCTTGCACCTAACATCAACAAAACACAAAAATGTAAAACGGGCCATGAATAATATAGCTCGCGGGGGTTAGCAAACTTCTTCTGTAATGGGCCAAGAGAGTAAATATTTTCAGCGTTGTGGGCCACTCATGATCTTCACCTCCCCTTCCTTCCCCTCCTCAGTGCTAAGTATATTCACATTGTTGTGCAGACATCTCCAGAACATTTTCATTTTGCAAAACTGAAACTCTACACTTCTTACATAGTCCTTCCCCATTCCCTCTCCCTTTTCCCTTCTCTCCTGGCCCCTGGCAACCACCATTCTACTCTGTCTCTATCAATTTGACTACTCTGGATACCTCATGTAAGTGGAATCACACGGGATTTGATTTTCTGTGACAAGCTCATTTCTCCTAGCATAACATCCTCAAAATCCATGCTATCGCATGTGACAGGATTTCCTTCCTTCCTTTGTAAGGCTGAATAATATTCCATTGTATGGATATGACACATTTTGTTTATCCATTCCTCTGTTTATGGACAATTGGGTTGCCCCCACCTCTTGGCTATTGTGTATAGTGCTGTTATAAACATGGGTACGTAAGTCTCTTCAAGATCTAATGCTTTCAATTCTTTTGGATGTACACCCAGAAGTGGGATTGCTGGGTCATATACTAATTCTAATTTTTAATTTTTTGAGGAATCACCACACTGTTTTCCATAGGGGCTGCACTACTTTACATTCCTACCAGCAGTGCAAAAGGGTTCCAATTTTTCCACCTCCTTGTTAACACCTGTTATTTTCTGATTTTTTGATAGTAGCTATCCTAATGAGTAGGAGGTGATATTTCACTGTGGTTTTGATTTGCACTTCCCTAACGATTGTGACATTGAGCATCGTTTCTTTTTAAAAAAAAATTTTTTTTAAAGATTTTTATTTATTTATTTGACAGAGAAAGACATAGCAAGAGAGGGACCACAAGCAGGAGGAATGGGAGAGGGAGAAGCAGGCTTCCCGCTGAGCAGGGAGCCCAATGTAGGGCTCGATCCCAGGACCCTGGAATTATGACCTGAGCCAAAGGCAGACTCTTAATGACTGAGCCACCCAGGTGCCCCTGAGCATCGTTTTTGTTTTCTTTTAAAGATTTTATTTGTCAGAGAGAGAGAGAGAGACAGAGAGCACAAGCAGGGGGAGCAGCAGAGGGAGATGGAGAAGCGGGCTCCCCACTGAGCAAGGAGCCCGATGCAGGACTTGATCCTAGGACCCTGAGACCATGACCTGAGCAGAAGGCAGATGCTTAACCAACGGAGCCACCCAGGTGTCCCTGAGCATCATTTCATATGCTTGTTGCCCATTTGTGTATATTCTTTGTCCATTTTGAAACTGGGATATATGGGGCACCTGGCTGGCTCAGAGTATGCGACTCGATCTCAAGGTCATGAGTTCAAGCCCCATGTTGGGTGTGGAGCCTACCTAAAATTAAAAAAAGGAAAAAATAAAATTGGGATATATGTTTTTTGTTGCTGTGCCATAGGACTTCTTTATATACTGTGGATATCGCACCCTTATCAGATGTATGATTTCCTTAGGTTGCTTTTTCACTCTGTTGCTTATGCCAGTTCAGTTTTAGTCTATGCTCATCAATGGCAATGTAGTCTGGAGCAACTTGCAAGCAGTCTGGTCAGATCTGGAGCTATCGTCCCTCCTAAAGACACTAATAGGAATAAGCCAGGACATCTTTAACTTGCGACACTTCAGCTCCTAGATACTCTGATTCACTACAATATCAAAAAAGCATCCCCATGCCTTTACTTTGAACCAGAACCAGCCAACTTGAGGTTTCTGGGACTGCAGAATTAGAAAAAGCCTCAAGACTGTGTAAGTGGGAGTCATGGAAATAGACTCACCGGATTCAGGTTTTGCACTGTCAAGTGCCTGACACTAGAAAGTTGAAATCAAACACAATTTCAATATCTATTTTGCAATTTAACACTGCTCTTTTTACTTCAAATGGTAGTTTAGTTCAGCTTCTTTGATTCTCCATGTTTATTCTGAGAGGATAAAATATCCTAACTCTAAAGATATTAATGATTTCCACTCAAATATATGGAGAGTTAATTCATGACTCAGTCTAAAATACACTCCAGTTCACATAATACTTGCTCCAAAAAACCTTGCTGATTCTGTATTAGTGGATGTGAACACCATGGCATAGTGTATTTGCTAAAATATCCTATTTGAAGAGGTAAGTTTCTGGTGTACAAAAGGTCTATTTCCTCTCCCAAATACTATTGTCTTTTGGAAAAATTTAGGAAGTCTATGTATGCTATTTTTCTGGTCTTCACAAAAAGAAAGTGGGAAGGTTAAGGACAGAGCTGCGTATGGTCAAGGAGAAGAAACGTTGTAAATGCAGGGTCCTAATTCTCTTCCTGATTTTTATGTTAAGTTGTTGCTATTCAAGTATTTACCCACAATGTTCATCACTTCATTACTTCTATCATGAATGTCAGGAACAGTGACGTTTATAAATGATTTTAGCTGTAAGTAACAGAAAATCCAAACACAAGTAGGTTAAAAAAAAACAGTTATCTTTCTCATCATAACAAGAAATCCAAAGATAGGTCATTGCTGGCATTGGTTTAAATGCTCAATTTTCTCAAGGTCAAAAGCCTTGAATTTTCTTGACTTTTCCCTCATGGATGAAAGATGGCTACTACAACTCTAGACATCTCACTGCTCACAAAGCAGAAAGAATAAGCAAGAAATGGTACCAATTTTGGCTGTCCCATTTTATTTGGAAGGCAATACATGTACACCTCCCTTTCCTGGAACTTCCGCCTCAACCTCAGTAATCTTCAGCTTACTTCCTGATGGTTGGAACTGATACCAGCCCTAGGTGTAAGTAAGATGAGGAGAACAAAATATATGGGAATATTTGGTTTTCCTATCCTAAAGGCAGGCAAGTAGGAGGAAAATTGGGAATGGGTGTTGGCCTGCTGAGTTCTAGGGTCTGCCACAGTGAAAACCAGGAAACACCAAAATATCTGCAAATACAAGAATAACTGACTATGATGTGCCATATGAATTCCACATGGCTGTTAAAAATTGTGGTACAGACAGGCGCCTGGCTGGCTCAGTCGGAAGAGCTTGTGACTCTTGATCTTGGGGTCGTGAGTTCGAGCCCCACGTTGTATAGGGGTTATTTAAATAAATAAAACTTAGGGGCACCTGGGTGGTTCAGTCGTTAAGCGTCTGCCTTTGGCTCAGGTCATGATCCCCGGGGTCCTGGGATCAAGCCCTGCGTTGGGCTCCCTGCTCGGTGGGGAGCCGGCTTCTCCCTCTCCCGCTCCCCCTGCTTGTATTCTCTCTCTCTGTCAAATAAATGGATAAAAGCTTTAAAAAAAAAAAAAAAACCTTAAAAAAAATTGTACAGAAAGATACTTAGGTGTATGCAAAATTATTCATAAAAATGTTATCAACTAAAAAATTAAAATATAAAACAATAGGTAAGAAAACATCAAATTTGTTGGGGTGAAAAAAGTTTAGACAGATTTTAAAAACTGACACAGACATCTGCAAAAAGAAAAAAACCCGGAACTCATGTTCTGAAAATAATGACTTAGGTTGGGTTTTCTAGGAAACAGACTCTGAGGCAGGGATTTGCATGTAGGTGGTTTACTCATGAGTCCTCTCAGGAACAGCACCTATGAGGGAAGCAGGATTGGGCAGAGGAAGGTGAACTGCAGGGCACTTGCCACAGAGGCTTTAACTGGTCCCATGGGAAATTCTAAAGCTGAATGTCCCGGATTGTTATAATTGAGGGACTGTGCCTTGTACCTCCACAACTGACCAGTCATTGGATTTGAGCTGCCCCAAGGGAGTGAACATGACCTAGGATGAGGCAGCTTCCTTCACAGAAGGCAATTTTGGAGAGAAATGCAACTGTGAGTCATCAGCAGCCAACACTCCTGGCAGCTAATATCTTGGGATCTGAGCAGCATACTACAGCATCCACCAGAAATGTCAACAACGATTATCTCTGGGTTTGGGGATTAAGGTTGGTTTTCTCTCTCTCTCTCTCTTTTTTTTATGTTTTCCAAATTTTCCACAACAAATATAGTATTATGAGTTAATTCACATGAAGCACTTAGCACAATTCCTGGAATGCATTTAAGTACTCAATAAATTTAGTTATAATTTTTTTTTATTTAGAAATATATACATATAAAACATTATAAAGAGAAAGCACAAATGCGAATATTGTCAAGAATAAAGTATGAAATAGGATTAAAATAATAACAGACCTTGCCGTTCATTTTGGCTTATTTTGTTTCATCCATGAAATTCTTTATGATATTGCTTCTTTCCACCATTGTCCCATTGAACTTTTTATAATGATGGAAATTTTGGTATCAGTTTCATCCAGTATGGTAGCCACGAGCCATGGGTGGTTACTGAGCATTTAAAATGTGGCTAATGCAAATGAAGAACCAAATTCCAAATTTTATTTAGTTTCAATTCATTTAAATGTAAATAGCAACATATTGCTAACGGCTACCAAATATTGGACAATGCAGTGCTATACCAATAGTCAATGGTTATTTAGAGAAAAGATCTGAAATATTCTTTCTCTCTTTAAGCTTGGATTAGTTTCTCAACTCATCACCCTGTATAATCTCCTAATCTTGATTTCAAAATCGTATTATATATAGATATGTAGAAAAACAAAATGGGAAGATTTAATTGTAACAAAAGGTTGCATGTGCTTTTTTGTGTGTGGGGTGGTGTTTTTTTTGTCAGACTTTTTTTTTTTTTTTTAAGTAATCTCTCCACCCAATATGGGGCTCGAACTCACAACCCTGAGATCAAGAGTTGCATGCTTTTCCAACTGAGACAGCCAGGTGTCCCTGGTCAGACTTTTTTTTTTTACATACAACAAGGAAGGTAATTTAGTTGAAAGTTAGGTGGTAAAGAGCTGTATAATGTATCACTAATTGTCTGGTATTTTTTAGTAAATATTCTGAAAAGAAAATGAAGGAGGTTGTTCCATATCAAACATCTGGTTCCTCTTGGTAAACGGAAAAAGACTTCTCACTGAAATCATACCTTTCAACCATACTGTCAATACAGTAAGGGAGATACCTACAGAAACAATTTTGAAAATGCCTGAATAACAATATGGAAATCTCTTACCTCTCAGGTGGGAGGCATATGTATGGGGATAAGTCACTAACATAATCCAGGCTCGCGGAAGGAAAGAGACACATCTTGGTTTGCATCCCAGCAAACCATCCCTGTCAGTTACTGTGTGTACTTTGGACACATTACTAATTACTCCACAATCAAAGGGTGATAACTACACCTCTGAAGGTTTGTTGGAAGATTAGTGAGATGTAAAGCACCTGGCACAAAGTAAGTGCTAAATCAATGAGCTTTATTATTATGTCAATATTATGTCAAGAAAATAGAACAGCAAAAGGGAAGTGAGCCCAAATAATATAAAATCTGGGCAATAATTAACTGGCATAATCATTAAGTTGTAAAATTACTGCTGGTATATGTTACTGTATGTGTCTATTGACCACACGTAAAATTTAGTCCACTGTTTTATCAGGTAAATGACAAGAATGGATGCTTGAATAAATGAACGAATCGCCACCTTGCCCTGTTGTTAATGTTCTTTTGCCCCCAAAATGGGTTGTTATCACTAAAATGTTGGGGTTTTTTTTTTTTAAGATTTTATTTATTTGACAGAGAGAGACAGTGAGAGAGGGAACACAAGCTGGGGGAGTGGGAGAGTGAGAAGCAGGCTTCCCACTAAGCAGGGAGCCCAATGCGGGGCTTGATCCCAGGACCCTGGGATCATGACCTGAGCTGAAGGCAGACACTTAACAACTGAGCCACCCAGGTGCCCCACTAAAATGGTTTTGTCACTGGTACTGTCACTAGGGAAATTTTCAAAGAAGTTGTAAAGAGCAGTATCAAATTAATTGTCTTGAACAGAATTGTTTTTCTAGACTTAATAGGAGAGATCATGGCTGAAATTAAGATACTTTTTTTTTTTAAAGATTTTATTTATTTATTTGACAGAGAGAGATACAGCGAGAGAGGGAACACAAGCAGGGGGAGTGGGAGAGGGAGAAGCAGGCTTCCCACCGAGCAGGGAGCCTGATGCGGGGCTCGATCCCAGGACTCTGGGATCATGACCTGAGCCGAAGGCAGACGCTTAACGACTGAGCCACCCAGGCTCCCCAAGACACTTTTTTTTTTTAAAGATTTTATTTATTCATTTGAGACACAGAGAAACAGAGAGAGAGAGAGAGAGAGCACAAGCAGGGGGAGAGGCAGGCAGAGGGAGAGGGAGAAGCAGACTCCCCACTGAGCCAAGAGCCCGACGCGGGGCTCGATCCCAGGACCCCGGGACTATGACCTGAGCCGAAGGCAGATGCTCAACCGACTGAGCCACCCAGGTGCCCCAAGATACTTTTTAAAAAAGATTTTATTTATTTATTTGAGAGAGAGAGAGAGAGCCTGAGGAGCAGGGAAGGGCAGAGCAAGAGGGAGAAGCAGACTCCCTGCTGAGCAGGGAGCCCGATGATGATGATGATGATGATGATGATGACGACGACGACGATGACGATGATGCAAGGCTCGATCCCAGGGCTACAGGATCGTGACCTGAGCCGAAGGAAGACACTTAACTGACTGAGCCATCCAGGCGACCCTTAAGATTTTATTTTATTTATTTATTTTCTAAAGATTTTATTTATTTATTTGAGAAAGAGAGAATGAGAGACAGAGAGCATGAGAGGGAGGAGGGTCAGAGGGAGAAGCAGACTCCCTGCCGAGCAGGGAGCCCGATGCGGGACTCGATCCCGGGACTCCAGGATCATGACCTGAGCCGAAGGCAGTCGCTTAACCAACTGAGCCACCCAGGCGCCCTAAGATTTTATTTTTTAAGTGATCTCTACACCTGATGAGGTGTAGAGATCTCCAACTTACAACCCTGAGATCAAGAGTCACATGCTCTTCCGACTGAGCCAGCCAGGTGCCCCCAAGAAACAACTTCTTGAGCAATATTATAAAGGAACATGTAAGGGCTTCCATCCTTAGACATTTTTAAGAAGACAGACAATGCTCCAGCTGAAAATGTCATCCTCACCTGTGGTAGCCAGCCTCCAGGACAGCCTCTACTGATTCTTACTTCCCAGCACATGCCCTTCATTACTCTCCTGCCGAAATTCAATCAAGGCTGGCCCTGAATATGGCTGACGTGATGCGTGAGTTCCAAGATTGTGTCATAAAAGGCACTGCAGCTTCTGCTTCGGTCTTTCAGATCGATTACTTGCTCCAGAATAAGCCAGTTGCCATGCTGTGGGAATATTCAAGCTGTTCTGTGGAAAAGCCCATGTGGCCAACAGACTAAGCCAACTTGCCAGACATGGGAGGGAACCACCTTGGAAGTGGATTCTCCAGCTCCAAATAAGTCTTCAGACGACCATAGCCCGAGCCTACATCTGACTGCAACCTCATGAGACTGAAACAGAAATGCCCAATTGAACCCCGCCTGAATTCCTGACTCAGAAATTGAGAAATAATACATGACTTCTATTGTTTTAAGCCACTAAGTTTTTTTTTTAAAGTAATCTCCAACCCCAAAGCGGGGCTCAAACTCATGATGCTTGAAATGAAGAGTTGCATGCTCCACTGACTGAGCCAGCCAGGCTCCCCAAATACTTTCTTTTTAAAGATCTTATTTATTTATTTGAGAGAGAGAGAGAGTACATGTACATGAGCAGAGGGAGGGGCAAAGGGAGAGGGAGAAGCAGACTCCCCGCTGAGCACAGAGCCAGACATGGGGCTCAATCCCAGGACCCTGAGATCATGACCTGAGCTGAAGGCAGACGCTTAGCCAACTGAGCCACCCAGGCACCCCCCAAATACTTTTTTTTTTTTTAAGATTTTATTTATCTGACAGAGAGAGAGAGACAGTGAGAGAGGGAATACAAGCAGGCGGAGTGGGAGAGGGGAGAAGCAGGCTTCCCGCGGAGCAGGGAGCCCGATGCGGGGCTCGATCCCAGGACCCTAGGATCACGACCCAAGCCGAAGGCAGACACTTCACGATGAGCCACCCAGGTGCCCCCTCAAATACTTTTTTTCAAAGTAAATTCTACCCCAACGTGGGGCTTGAACTCACCACCCCAAGATCAAAAGTCACATGCTCTATTGACTGAACCCACCTAGTGCCCTTGGTGTGTAGTTTTAGGGCTATTTGATACGCAGTAAAAGATAGCTAACATATCATCAATAACAAACATTTTTTTACTACTGTACAAAGTATCCTTCTTATAGGTTGAACCATATGATCATTCAAGATAACTTCTTGCTTTATAACTTTAATGTTTTAACAGGCTGACATGTCATTAACTCTGTATCTTTTCCTATAAAATTCTTTAAAAAATTTTCTTTTATTTTTTAAAAGATTTTACTTATTTATTTAGAGAGAGAGAGTGGGGAGGGGGGGGGAGAGAGAGTCTCAAGCTGACTTTGCACTGAGCAGAGTCCCTTGCAGGGTTCAGATTCCATGATCCCAAGATCACGACCTGAGCCAAAACCGAGTTGGATGCTTAACTGACTGTGCCACCCAGGTGCGTCAGATTTTATTTATTTATTTTAGAGAGAGAGTGAGAGGGTGTGCATGTGAGCAGGGGGAGGGGCAGGGGCAGGGGGAGGGGCTTTTCCTATAAAATTCTTACATGACAAGGAGAATTAGCCAATCAAATATTTAATGAACATCCACTAAGTTCGAGGTATTATTCTAGGCGCTCTGCTGATTAAAAGGTATGATAATGCTATTGATAATAAAAACAATAGTAAAAATAATGATAAACACTACTAATACTTACTAAACATGTACTTGTCTTAGTGTTCTAGACACTGTACATATATACTCTCATTTAACCTTAACGTACACTGCCAAATGTTTTCCAGAAAAGTCATACCAAGTTACACTCCATCTGCAATGTTTAAGAACAAACTCACTGCAGATGTTTACCTACCAGCACTCAAAATTTTCAAAAAAACCTGATAGGTGAAAAATAGAAGTTTAATCTGCATTTCTATGATTACTAGATCTTAAAATGTTAAGCACATTAAAGTTCTGTCTGACATATGTTACAATGTTGGCATTGTGTTTTTCTGACATTTTTATAGTCAAGTCAATCTCTTCCTTTGTAATTTCTTCCAACTCTTTTATAATTAAAAGGCTCTTTCCTATCCCTAGATCAATTAAATTTTCACTTGCATTTGTTTTCTAGTTTGTTTAAGGTTTTGTTTTTTACCCATGTAGTTACTTTTTGTGGCAGGACATAGGAGTTTTTTTCCCCCCATAATCATGTCTCCTTCACTATTAAGTTTTTCTTTCCCCATTGATTTATGATGCCACCTTTATTATCTTAGTAATTCTTACATTCTTACATTTACAGGTATGTTTATGAGCTTTATAACCCTTTTTCATTGTCTGTTGGTTTAATGTTAGTACTATGCTTTTTTTTTTTTTAGATTTATTTATTTATGAGCAAGCGGGGAGGGGGCAGAGGGAGAGAGAATCTCCAGCAGACACCCTGCTGAGCGCAGAGCCCACTGTGGGGCTTGATCTCACAACCCTGAGATCATGACCTGAGCCGAAACCAAGAACGGCTTAACTGGGACTAAGCCACCCACGTGCCCCTGTACTACCTTTTTTTTTTGATTACTAACTTCTACTCATTCATTAAAAACCATCACATTCTCCTCCTGGAAGCCTCCCTGATTCTTCCAAAAAGATATGAATGCTGCCTCCCTTTTCACCTTCATAACATATAAAATTCTCCTTTGTATCACAGTTAACAGGGTTAATTTTATCCAATTATACTTTTGAGAGCAGGGAACAGATGTACTATATATTCACTAAAATTAGATTATAGGATTTGCATTAAAAGGTAGTGACGGCCAAACAGGTCTGGTTTGACAAAAAAATGAAAACAAACAGTTCCTTCATTTCAACAAATATCGTTGTGCTATCCATTATGAAAAGATTATAAAGGTGAGTGAACCCTAGATTCTGCCTTAGGGAGTTCGCCACTTAGGGCAAAGAGACATGTGAACATACGTGATTAAACAGTATGACTAGAGTAAAATAATCATGCGCAAGGAAGGAGAAAGGAAAAAAACTGAGCAAGTAGTGGGCAGAGTCTCATAGTGGGCATACCTATGAGCTGGGTTTATGGTGGTGCTTCTTAAATGTGAAAGGAATTTGTAATTAATTTGAATGACAGAGTGCATCAATTCAGAACCTTTAACCGGAGTTACATTAATTTATCCTTCTTCGGAGAACTTTTTAAGGAAGCCTAAAGTAGTTTGGGTAGTATGGGCAAGCTGACGAGCTCTGCTTAGAAGCTGTTTCCTTAGCGCGAATCTGAGATACCTTGCACAGGATACAGGTGCGAATAGATGCAAAGTGGGTGATTGGGTGAAAATCAGACATGGGGATAAGATATAAACCTTTACCAGTATCAGGTACTATAATCTACTTACTTGGCAGTAGTTTAAAAGCTGTGAGAACTGAGTCCTCATGAGAGAACACAGTTCCAGCCACTAGCCTCACCGCTCGGCGCCCGGCAGGCCCAAGGCAAGCCCAAGGCAAGCATAGGCCAGCCCAGGCTAGATGTCAGAGCAAGAACTACTGACGTCATGTGAGCGTGACGTCACCAGCACTGACGCAGTCTCACAGGGAGGGGCCTCTCAGCTCACCTCAGAGCGCAGTCAGGTCTGCGGAGCAGCGGGTTGACCGTCTTGCGTTCTGCCCCAAAGGTCCGAATAGTCAGCGCTGCGGGAACGGAAGAGCCGAAGCTGCTCAGGAGCTGAAGACGGGCCACTTCCCTCCTTCCTTGGCCCTTACCGGTGTCCTCTAAGGCCCAGGCGCGGTCCAGGCAGCAGCGCGCTCACGAGCCCGTCGCTTGCGGCGGTCACGCGCACGCACGCTGGTGCGCACGTTCCCTGAGAACCCGGAACTGCGAGGGAGAGCCACGTGGGTGGAGCTGGGTCGCAGCTCGCATGGGGGAGTCTATCCCGCTGGCCGCCCCGGTTCCGGTGGAACAGGCGGTGCTGGAGACGTTCTTCTCTCACCTGGGTATCTTCTCTTACGACAAGGCCAAGGACAATGTGGACAAGGAACGAGAGGCCAACAAGAGCGCGGGGGGCAACTGGCTGTCGCTGCTGGCGGCCTTGGCCCACCTGGCCGCGGCCGAGAAGGTCTATCACAGCCTCACCTACCTGGGGCAAAAACTAGGTACCTCCGCCCCGCCCCCCGTGCCCTTTGAGGAGGAAGGAAAGGGGGTGTATTCCCCGATCGGCAGTGGCTTGGGTTCCCTGTCTCACTCCTACCCTCAGGCTCAACTTGGCACTCCCAGATCTCCTCCCACCGTTCCCTTCCTCCCCTCGGCTTCCACAAACCCCGCCCACCGGCCTCTGCTGTTGATAGATTGGCCGCCGGGGTGGATGCTCTTTTTAGGGCTGTGTCTCAAACCGATGGGTGTATCCATTTTGCTCAGTGCATGGATTGGTGCCATAAATGAAAAGTTAAGCAAACTGTATGTCTTCGCTTTTCTGACAAATGACACTGTGGCCAGAGGAGCAAAACTTGGCAATACAACCTAGTTAGACTTAATGAACACTTTTGTCTGGCTTTTGAAGTTAAGGCCCCTGCGAGTTACAGATGGAGTCCTACCCCTTCTTACGCCGTCAATAAATATTTAATGGATGAGGAAATAAATGAATACTGGACAGGAAAGGCAAGAAATATGCCTAACACTAGCAAGAGGGGACTTAAGGGGAAAATGGTAAACACTCTTATCAGTCCATCTTAAATCTTGCCCCTGAAAATAAGATGCAAGAGCTGATTCAACCGATTTTCACTAGTAGAAACAATTAATGAGTAGATCAGAAGGAAATAAAATATGTGAAAGCCAAGGGCTATGCATATAAAGTATTACTACTTATAATTACCAACAATCAATATGAATCCCAGAGCTTTCGAAGTTAGTATTTTGGCCTATTTTTAGACCCTTTAATTATCAGAAGCACAGGGTCTGGTATGAATGAAGAACACATACATGCAATAAAGAATAGAAAGATAAAATTGAGTGCAGATTCCATTTTGATTTTTAGCCCCCAGTTTCTTTATGTTGCCTGAAGGTGGCTATGTACATACTGCCTTCAGTAAACGCCCAAAGGGCAGGGCTTTCCAAGATCTTAACTTTTGCCTTAGCTGTTCAAATAATAACTTGTTGTTTAGTACGTTGACTTACTGGCAAAATTGCTCAGATAGAATCATCTTGTGTATTTTTTCCACCCTTTTTTACAGTGGCACTTCTCACAAATTTGCAAGTGCTGTGGCAGTGTTATTATTTCCCTTTCTATAGATTGGCAAATTGTCTATGTGCATTTTTATGGGTAGGTGAGAGGTCTCAAACCAGAATACCTGGCTTTGAACTGTCAGATTGTGTTTTTATCCAGATGATTTATAAAAAAAAAATTGGTGTATGTATTATAATTTAAAAATACTTCGTATATACAGGTGACCCTTGAACAATAGGGGTTTGAACTGCATGGGTCCACTAATAGATGGATTTTTTCCGATAAATACAGTACAGTACAGCAAATGTATTTTCTCATCCTTCATGATTCTCTTAACATTTTCTTTTTCTAGCTTACTTTACTATATAAGAATACAATATATAATACACATAACATATAGCATACATGTTAATCTACTGTTTATGTTATCACTAAGGCCTCCAGTCGACAATAGGCTATTAGTGATTAAGTCTTGGGGGAGTCAAAAGTTATATTCGGATTTTTGACTGTGTTGGGGGAGGTCAGCTCCCCAACACCCCCTCCACCACCCCCTGGCATTATTCAGGGGCCAGCTGTATTTGGAAATGGGGAGGATTCTGGCTATAAAATGAAGGTGGGTAATTTTCTGGCAGTTTTAGTTGTTTCTAGATACCCCCACCTCATGAAGAATGGTGATTGATCCCAGTGCCATGATTCTTAATTTCTTTAAGCTCATCTATGAGAATTTGATGAAACCCATGGACTTATATGGAAAATATATGTGTAATACAATTTTGCATTTAATTGGAGACGCTTCAGTTGGATTTCCTAAAGGCTACTGATGGACCCCAGTTTAAAAATCTGTTACTCTAGTTTAAGTTGTATGTGTCTGGTTTTAGGTAAACAGAACTGGCTGCCCTGTGTGTAAGAGCACGTGTGAGATCATCACTGTCTCTGCCTTGGGTTCTGTGCAATGGCCCTTATTATGTAAAGTGATGAGTTCTGCGTGGACCCCCAGCTTGCATGGATGAGCCTGAAGGCTGCACCTTGAAATTGATCCAGGAGCAGTTTACACTATGAAACATGCCCAGGCATGGTTCAGGCTCCCAGGTGATCTGTGACTTCTGAGTGAATGTTCTGAGAATTGGCATGTTTAACTTTAATGCCTCATTAACTTATTCACATGTATAGTAAGTGTAGGTTCCAGATTTTATTTTATTTTAATTTTTTTTAAAGATTTTATTTATCATTCGAGACACACAGAGAGAGCATGAGCAGGGGGAGAGGCAGAGGGAGAGGGAGAAGCAGGCTCCCCGCTGACCCAGGACCCAGACGTGGGGCTCGATCCCAGGACCCAGGGATCATGACCTGAGCTGAAGGCAGACGCCCAACCATCTGAGCCACCCAGGCACCCCGTAGTTTCCAGATTTAAATTTTTTTTTTTTTAAAGATTTTTATTTATTTATTTGACACAGAGAGGCACAGTGAGAGAGGGAACACAAGCAGGGGGAGGGCCAGAGGGAGAGGGAGAAGCAGGCTTCCCACGGAGCAGGGAGCCCAATGTGGGACTCGATCCCAGGACCCTGGAACCTGACCGGAGCCGAAGGCAGACGCTCAACGACTGAGCCACCCAGGGGCCCCCAGATTTTAAATTTTAACTTTGCATCCTACAGTTTTTTGATACTGGAATGTTTGTGATATCAACATGCTTATGACTTTGTGATTTTTTTTCTTAAAACCTTGTGGAAAAATTTTTGTGTTGCCACTTAAGACATTCCCATGTTCTTCAAATACTTTGCTAATTAGAATGTATTTTTTTTTTAAAGCAAAACAAAAAGTTTTATGTGTATTTTTAAACATTTAAAACATGGTCCAAAAAAGTGAGTCTTTTTGACCTCACTCTTGTGACTGGTGTTTTATCAGAGACCTTGGCAGTGAATCCTGATTATAGATGCACGTGTGGGCAAACACTGTAGGCAAAGGACAGACCTGACAGGGAGACTTCTGTTCCTGTATTGGCTCAGTTCTGAAAAACTTTGGGTGGGCCCCTTACCTTGGAGCTTTCTCTTTTCCTCTCAGGGGAGAATATACCTGTTTGGGGAAGGACCAGTGATAAAAATAAGCCATCACAATGCCTTTGGAGGATTTTAGGTCATACTTTCTCCCTTTTGTTTCATCACTGGAGAGTTTCCGCAACCTCTGGTTGCTAGAATTTAGCATGGTAGAAAATGACTTAACTTGAGAACCAATGTTTATAAATTATCATTAACAAGAAGTTGTCGGATAAAATACTCAGACATCTTACATATTCCTTTAATATACTTATTACTTGAAATTTTATCATGTGAGATGGACTGTTGAAATCTTGAGAAATAATGAGGATTCAATACACAGAAACTTCTGGAAATAATTCAAAATAATCATATTTTGTAAATCCAAAAATTTGTAAAGAGGAAGATGTCTGGTGTCTCTGCTTCTTTGTTTCCCAGTAAGAAGGAAGGCCAGTCCCCACTGGATATTCCTAACCAGGGTAGTCAACAAGTAGGATTGTGCTCCTGAGAGCTTTGAGAAAAGAGACCTGTTTAAAAGAAATGCATTAGTGGTCTCTCCCTTCCTTCTAGTGTCACTTGACTAGTATGTTAGTGTCACTAAACATACTAGTGATTGATGTTTATTGATAAGCTTTTCAGGGTATTCTTTGTATTTATGTGGTGTTTCCACTCCCTTAGATAAGGGTAATCTGATGAAGAAAGGTATTCCTTTTTCACCCAGATTTAAAATTGTCACCAAGGCCACCCTGTTAACAGCAGCAGTGAGTACACAGTTGAGGTCACCTAGCTATCTGTCAAATAGGTAGTTATTCTTTTTTATAGTACATGAAGCTCCCAATTTACCATAGGGTTTTAGAAGTCCAATTAGGTAGTATTTAGAATTTTCTTACATCAGTTATAAATGGAAGGGAAAGAGATTAGTGTTGTAGAATATGCACTTTGCTCCAGGCACATTACATACAAAATGGTATTTCATTTTGCCTTCTTAGCTCTATTATTAGTTTCATGTTAAAAACAACAACTAAGGCTCAAAGTGGCTATGTCATTGGCACACTACACAGCTTGTAAGTTCAGAAGCTGGAATTTGGAACTAAGTCGGTCAGACTTCCAGAGCTTTTAGGGTTTTTTTTTTTTAGGGTTTTATTTTTAAGTAATACGTACACCCAGTGTGGGGTTTGAACTCACAACCCCGAGATCAAGAGTCGCACCCTCCACTGACTGAGCCAACCAGGCGCCCCACAGATTTTGCATGGGACTCTTGTTACCTACCTAACCTAAGAGATTTTTTTCCCTAAACGTGGACACAGAGATCTATTTATTCCATACTGTTACTTCACAAAATCTGCAAGGTTAGACTGAAGATAGGCAGGGAAGGGAGGGCAAACCCTTCAGGGTACAATCCTGGGTGGGATGTGAATGCTGCGGTCAATCCAACTGCACCACATGGTTTTCGCTGCTATTAGTAGGAGAAATGATTTGAATGCTAGTTACTTTGTTTAGGCATTATATTGAAGAAAACATTTTTAAGTAATGATAGTTTGTGGAGTAAGTAGGGTGACCAATCTTCTAGGTTTGCCCAGGGCCAGGGGGGTTCCCAGGACGTGGGACTAAGTCTAGTTTTCCAAGAAGCCAGGCTTTCGGTGCCAAAACCTAGAAAGTCCTGGGTAGACTGGGACAAGGTGGTCACAGTAGTAGGAAAGGATCTAAGATTCATCTTTTTTTTTTTTTTAAAGATTTTATTTATTTATTTGAGAGAGAGAATGAGATAGAGAGAGAGAGCATAAGAGGGGGGAGGGTCAGAGGGAGAAGCAGACTCCCTGCTGAGCAGGGAGCCCGATGCGGGACTCGATCCTGGGACTCCAGGATCATGACCTGAGCCGAAGGCAGCCGCTTAACCAACTGAGCCACCCAGGCGCCCTAAGATTCATTTCTTAAAAGGATATTTTACAAATGCCTTGAGAAATAATTTTCACTCCCAATTGATGTGTTTAGAATAGTAATAAGTTTATTCATGAAAGCATTCTGTGTATATCAACAGAAAATTTAAACTGTCATCCACCTCTGAGGTTTTTATTTATTTCTAAGAATTACTGTTTTAAACCTGCCCTGTTTCTTCTCATTCTCCTAATGTCTTGCCTGTGACCCTTTATTTAGTGGGGTGCAGAACTGCTTAAGAAAACATCTACGAAGCTGGCTCTATAATTATTAGAAATAGAGTTGATCATGTATTAATACAGAGTAAGAAATGATGTCTATGCCACTTGATCCTTTTTAACTGTTGAAAGGGATGTATTTGGTCTTTTTTTTTTTTTTTTAAGTAGGGTCCCTCCCCAACATGGTTTTGAACTCATGAACCTGAGATCAAGAGTCACATGCTCTACCCACGGAGCCAGCCAGGCGCCCCTGGTCTTTTTTTTTTTTTTGCTGATTTCCTTTGGAACCCCTGTGTTACAGCAACAGTTATTTATAATTGCTTCCTGCTCTTACTCATTCACAGCGTGGTGCTTATTTTGTTATAACCTATAGTGTCAACCTTGTCAAGAGTACTAAAGATTTCTGGGTGCCTGACTGGCTCATTTGGAGGAGCGTGTGACTCTTGATCTCAGGGTCGTGAGTTCAAGCCCCATGTTGGGCGTAGAGCTTACTTTAAAAAAAAAAGTACTACAGATTTCCTTTTTTTTTTTTTAAGACTTTATTTATTTGACACAGAGAGAGACAGCGAGGGAGGGAACACAAGCAGGGGGAGCGGGAGAGGGAGAAGCAGGCTTCCGGCTGAGCAGGGAGCCTGATGTGGGGCTCATGACCTGGGCCGAAGGCAGACGCTTAACGACTGAGCCACCCAGGCGCCCCTACAGATTTCCTTTTTTCCCCTGGGATCCCAGTAGTCTGTGTTCTTGTGTAAGGGAGATATATATATATGCGTATTTTCCATTTTCTGGTATGGCTTAAAAGATAAGATTCAAAGGAAAATGCAACTCTAATGCAGAAATAAAATTTTCTGATTTATCAGGAATAACAACAGTGTTTTCCAATTGGGTATTCTCTTTTGTTTTAAATATATGTATGGGGAAGAAGGGCTATTTAGATCCAGGCTGATATCACCATCTAGGTCAATTACCTGAAAGAAATGCGAATCCTCATTGAAATGGGGTAGGGGAGAATCGATGCCTGGCTAAGGAAATCATACAGAGGTCTGCTGCTGCACTAATGAGTTGCACCAGGAATTCATTTCTTATTCCTCAGTGAAATTATGAATCACAAAATATTTAAATTCCAATCGTAGGAGTCAGAGAATATGGTAGATGATGATAACGCCCTGAGCTCGGCAGCCTCCACTCCTTTCCTTTTGGAGGCTGGGAGGTGTTTTGTCTTTCTGGTTTCTCTCCCTTACTTGTCACGTGCTAATGTCATTTGCCTCCCAGGGGGCCAGTCCTTCTTCAGCAGGAAGGATTCCATCCGAACCATCTATACGTCCCTGCACAACGAGCTGAAGAAGGTGGTGACTGGCCGCGGCGCCCTGGGCGGGACCGCCCCGCACGTGGAGGAACTGCTTTCCCACCTGTCAGAGCAGCTCTGCTTCTTCGTTCAGGCCCGCATGGAGATCGCAGACTTCTATGAGAAGATGTACGCCCTCAGCCCGCAGAAGTTCATCAATGCTGAGGAGCTCGTTGGCCTTTTGGACACCATCCTCAAGAAATACAGCTCCAGGTGAGTGTAGGTGAGGAGGGCGGGAGGGACACACACTGCAGCCTCTCACTCCCACGCACACGGGCTCCCTCCCGCACGCTTATGAAGAAAATCTAGGATGACGTGCCTGCGAAGGGGAGAAATTGTCACTCTACATTTTGTACGTATTAATTAAGCAGCAGGTACACATGAGGTACCTTCTCGGGGCCTCATTAACACCACGCTGGGTGGACACTTCTCCAAGCAACAGCCAGAGACCAATGAAGTATCCTTAAACGATGTATTATAACTGATTTTGCTGCTTCTGAAAGAGTTCACACAAGGGGAGAACTGTATGTAAAAAAAAAAAAATATATATATATATATATTTTTACAAACCATTATTCAAATAAACGTCCCTTTCAAAGTAATCACCTTGGTGAGTTATCCACTTAGTCCTCAGATGTAACCATTACTTATCATGTGTTGGAAACTTCTTCATAATCACTTTCGGGGCCTGTGGCATAGTTCTGGGTTTGTTTTAAACTTTCTTAGTGGAGACAGGCATCTGTGCTTTTGAGGAGGGCATACTTAAATTTTTTTAATAGTCAAAAGGCTATTTGTAGCCAATTTAATTAAAAGAAAAAAGATGTTGATCAGCTGGAAAACTTGTATTTGAAGGAAATTGCTCCTTTTACTTGGAAAAAAAATGAGCCTGGCTCTAATGTATTGCTCGCTTCCTGAGCCAAAAAACAATATGAAAGGAATTTGAGAAGCATTGCGTGTTATTGTTCAGCTGTAGAAAGGAATGAAGTATTGATACATGCTACAACATGCATGAACCTTGAATAATTATGCTGTGTGAAAGAAACCAGTCACAAAAGATCACATATAGTTATCATTCCAGTTATAGGAAATGTCCAGAATAGGCAAAGTCATAAACACAGAACATAGATTACAAATTACAGACACAGAAAATGATTGTCAGGGTCTAGGGGGGAAGGTGAGAATGGGGAGTGACTGCTAATGGATACGGGGTTCCTTTTTGGGGGGTCATGAGACTGTTCTAAAATTAGATAGTGGTGATGGTTGCACAACTCTGACTATACTAAAACCATTGCATTCTATACCTTAAAAAAGTATACTTTATGTATATGATTTAAGTAGGAAAGCTATTATTAAAAAAAAGAAATAAAGCTGTGCAATGAACACACAAACATCCTTCCCCTGGACTCATATTATTAAAATGTTGTCATGTTTGCTTTATCTCTCTCTGTATACAATTTTATCCCCCCCTCCTTGCATTGTTTGGACATCAGATGCAAACATCATGACAGTCTACCCTCAAATACTCAGATTGTATCTTCTAAGAACTATACAAAACTGTAGCATAGTTTTCTCACTCAGGAAATTTAGCACTGATTTTTTTCTATCATCAGCAGTAAGTAGTCCGTATTCAGATTTCCCCAGTTGTCTCCAAAATGTCCTCTGTGTTATTTTTTATTGTCATGTATTTTCTGTTTTTATGATATATTATAAATTTTTGTTTTATCTATTTTAGTAGGTAATACATTAATATGGCTCAAAATTTATAAAGTATGAAAGAATACATAGTGAAAAGTGCCCGTTCTTTATCTACTTAATTCCTTTCCTAAGAGGCAATGAATGTTGTTAGCAAGTTCTTCCTATCATTCTTGAGAGATAGTCTGTACATACACATTTTAAACAAATTTTACATGTTAACAAATTTTCTGTTTGGAACTATTTTATTTCTTCCTCAATTTTTTAAATAAAATAATTTTTTGAAATCCAAAAGCAAAAATGCAGTTGGAGATACAACTCTCAAAGGGAAGAGATCTCATGTGGTGATTCCCAAGCGCTAACGTGTAAGTGGTTTGCTGAACCATTTGGGAAGCTTAAAAGAAAGAACCATACTTGCCCGCTGCCCCTGCCCTGCCCTGCCCTTCTTCCCCAAGAGGGTAAGATTTAGTGATTCTCGATTGGGTGCCCAGAAACCTGTATGTTTTAAAAGTTCCCTGTGATATTGAAAATAGTCTCCATGAAAAAATTGTTTGGATAAATAAGAGAAAGGTGCCAACACTGGGAAAGACTAGGTATTGAACCTTAAACGGTGTGTGTATGCATGTGCGTGTGTATGTCTCGTAGGAATGATTATTACTATTTAACTATTTTCATTTTTTTTTTTTAAGATTTTATTTATTTGACAGCGAGAGAGAGCGAGAGAGGGAACACAAGCAGCGGGAGTGGGAGAGGGAGAAGCAGGCTTCCCGCCGAGCAGGGAGTCCGATGCGGGGCTCGATCCCAGGACCCTGGGACCATGACCTGAGCCGAAGGCAGACGCCCAACGACTGAGCCACCCAGGCGCCCCTAACTATTTTCATTTTTATTTGATTAGATTTGTGATCTATCCTTTTTGCACCTTCTTTGAAACATCCCACTTCCCAGACCTTTGAGGATTTCTTTCATTTCCTGCAAAAGCCCAGCTTTCATTCTTGAAGCTTTTAGGGTACTTGGCTGTACCAGGTACTGAGTGGACACTGATGGAATCTGATGGAGCCAGGGGGGCAGTATCACCCAAGGTCAAGGTGTTTTCATCTGTCTCTATTTTCCACCCATGCTGCCTTTATCTAATTAATAGGGAATTACTGATTATAGATACATCCAACCCTAAAAATTATCTTAATTAGAAACTTTGGGTTAATTTGAACATAAATTCCTTAGTTAAAAAATTCTGAAAAGTTGAAATTCTGTATAATATGTTGATTTGGGGGGGGGAAGTGGAATTATTTTAGGTATAAATTAACATACTTTGCCTTTTGCCAGGATAATATCCTTTTTTCTATAGACCTTTCTCCTCCTCTTCTTCCTCCTCCTCCTCCTCCTCTTCTTCCGCTTCCTCTTCTTCTCCTTCTTCCTCTTTTCCTCTTCTTCCTCTTCTTCCTTTTGATTTGGCATCTGTGCTATATCAAACATTTCTTTCATGGTTCCAGTGTTTAGAGAAGTAATTCATATTTTGTATTCTATTGTATTGAAAGAGTTAATCCTTTTCCCAAAGGACCCAGTTGATCTTTCAGGAAATATTTATTTGCCCCAGTAGATCCGATCCATGTCAGAATGCTTCTAAAATATTGTGTGAATCTTTCATCTTTCAAATGATGAAATGCTTTTGTATTAAAAAATTAACAAGCGTGATGTATAACATGGAGTCTAGACCTGTGGCCCTGATGTGAGATGCAGATTCTATGTGAGTTATTGTAAGGCCCAGTCTGCTTTCATGGGAAGCATGTTTTGTTTTTGTCCTTTGGAAGCCAGTTGTGTTCAGAGTAGAACAGTATTAAAGGTTTCCTCTTTTGGCAAACTGATTACATTATTAAGCAAATGTAAATTATTGCTTACAAACCACAGTCATTGTGATGCTGCATTTCAAATTGAATAATTAACATTAATCATACAAGTTTTTATTGTGTGCCCTTAGAAGGAAGAATATGAATTTAGCTCATACAGGATCAGGATGTCTACTATTCCTTGAATACTTTTGAGGAGACGTAGAACTTGGGTTTTGTTTTGTTTTTTTCCCCAAGGAAGCATCAATGGAACATTTTTTGATTCTGTAGAATTCATTTTGAATTTACATACCTCTTTTGTACAGTGGGCATAAAAGAAGATTCTGGGGGCGCCTGGGTGACTCAGTCGTTAAGTGTCTGCCTTCGGCTCAGGTCATGATCCCAGGGTCCTGGGATCAAGCCCTGCATCGGGCTCCCTGCTCTGCGGGAGGCCTGCTTCTCCCTCTCCCACTCGCCCTGCTTGTGTTCCCTCTCTTGCTATCTCTCTCTCTGTCAAATAAATAAAAAAAAAATCTTTAAAAAAAAAAGATTCTGGTTAATTTTTCTATTTCATAGTTAAAGCTGGAAGATGGGTTATAAATGCAAAATATTTACTCTCCTAAGTCAAGAGTATAATTTTAAGAAGTAATTCTTTTAAAGAACAGAGCAAGTATTTATTCGTTCCAGACAGCTTTTAAAAATCCCTCTGTTGGGGGCGCCAGGGTGGCTCAGTCAGTTAAGCATAGGACCCTTGATTTCAGCTCAGGTTGTGATCTCACAACCGGGTTCTAAGATTGACCCTGCCCACGTCAGGCTCTGCGCTCAGCATGAGTCTGCTTATGACTCTTCCTCTCCCTCTGCCCCTCCCCGCTGTGTGGGGGCACATGCGTACGCGCTCTCTCTCTCTCAAATAAATAAATAAATCTTTAAAAAAAATTCCTCTCATGGGCAATAATATACCATTAAGTGACTTATATCCTTTAACCATGATTTTACAGATAGATTTTAAAGAACTTTTCTGTTTTTTTTAAAGATTTTACTTTGAAGTAATCTCTACACCCAACATGAGGCTCAAACTTACAGCTCTGAGACCAAGAGTCGCACTCTCCACCGACTGAGCCAGCCAAGCACCCCAAAGGACATTTTTAAAAATTGAGTTACAGTGAAGTTTCTGTTTGCATTTTAGGGAGCACAGTTTTTTGATCTGAATGCTTCAGATGACAGGTTTCTCACCAAGGGCTTAAATTTCTGGCCCCATTCTTTTTTTTTTTTTTTTTTTTAAGATTTTATTTATTCATTTGAGACACAGAGATACAGAGATTTCTGGTTTTTTTTAGGCCTTGTGCCCTTTTTCCTTCAAGAAAAGATTTGTGATGATAAGTGAAATTAACAGTTAGTTGTGTGTATATAGTTCAACAAGGTGAATTTTCGCCCATTGAAAATTTCATAAGCAAAACCAACAATAGTGTCATTTCTATGGGACACAGTCTACTCTAGCATTCAGCTTATCTCAATCTTTGTTTTTTTATTTTTTTTATTTTTTTTATTTTTTTTTTAAAGGTTTTTTTTTAATTTATTTATTTGAGACAGAGAGAATGAGAGAGAGAGAGCACATGAGAGGGGGGAGGGTCAGAGGCAGAAGCAGGCTCCCTGCCGAGCAGGGAGCCCGATGCGGGACTCGATCCAGGGACTCCAGGATCACGACCTGAGCCGAAGGCAGTCGCTTAACCAACTGAGCCACTCAGGCGCCCCAGCTTATCTCAATCTTAACAGTGAGGGCTGAAGGCCTTCTGTGATCTTGCCCCAGCCTATCT
Organism: Neomonachus schauinslandi; assembly: GCF_002201575.2. NCBI lineage: Eukaryota > Metazoa > Chordata > Mammalia > Carnivora > Phocidae > Neomonachus > Neomonachus schauinslandi. Next base: position 51,600,188 of record NC_058407.1, read on the forward strand.
TTTCAAATTTATCTAAGGCCCATCAAATGCTTTAAATTGTACCCAAACTCTTTGTAAAAAGGAAGAAGCTTCAAAGAGAAAATTTTGAGGATTTTAAGCAGACGCCAAAAAACAATCCATAATCTAATGTGTTCCCCATAAGTATTTGCCATTTCCTACTTTGGTTCATTATTTGTTTTGCCTTTCTAGAATGTCCTTGAACTCGGAGGGGAGGAAAAATACCTTTTCTTCTACCCTTCTAAATTCTCAATGGGGGGCCCTTTAACAAAAGACAAATTACCAAGAAAAAAACATACCAGTGTATTTAATGTAAGTTTTACATGTCAGGGGAGCCTTCATAAAATAAAGAAGCTGTTAAATCTGTGTTTTTATGGTAGATTTTGTTAAAAAACAAAATTCAGCTGAGTCCATTTGAAGATGTAAGAGTTGTGGGAAAATGTGCTAGGATGAAAAAGGGTCTGAACTAAAGCTCAGGGAAGCAAAAGGCCTGTTCTTTCAGATTCCTCTCCGTGTCCCTTGTGTTTGGAAATAAGGATGCTCCCTTCCTTAGAGTAGGGGGAAAGTGCCCGTCTCACTTGAGGGTTTTATGACCTGCTTCAGAGGAGGATCAGGAAGTCTTTCCTGTACATATTTCTCAAATTTATTCAACTTAGGGGGCGCCTGGGTGGGTCAATTGGTTAAGTGGCTGCCTTCGGCTTGGGATAGGGTCCCGTGGTCCTGGGATCAAGCCCCATATGGGGCTCCTGGCTCAGAGGGGAGCCTGCTTCTCCCTCTGCCTCTCCCCCTGTTTATGCTCTCTCTCTCTGTATCTCTGTGTCTCAAATGAATAAATAAAATCTTAAAAAAAAAAAAAAAAAAAAGAATGGGGCCAGAAATTTAAGCCCTTACCTTTACACGGCTGAACCTTAGCTGCTCTTGAAGTTGCATGGCTCAATTCAAATTCTGTCTCCCTTATGGCCTGCATAATCTTTCAACCAAAAGAAATTGCTCCTTTTCTAAAATCTTATTTTATTTTGTACTTCTCGTAAGAGATGTGTTTACTTCCAACTTGTATCCATTTAAGTACCTCCTACCTTGGGAAGTCTCTATAAGGCAAACCTTTGGCTAATGCATCTTTATATCTTCAATGTATTTGTATCTAAAAACTAGTAAAAATTTTATTTATTTATTTTTTAAAAGACTTTATTTATTTGACAGAGACAGAGATAGTGAGAGCAGGAACACAAGCAGGGGGAGTGGGAGAGGGAGAAGCAGGCTTCCCACCAAGCAGGGAGCCCAATGTGGGACTCGATCCCAGGACCCTGGGATCATGACCTGAGCCGAAGGCAGATGCTTAATGACTGAGCCACTCAGGCGCCCCTAAAAACTAGTAAAAATTTTAAATGAGAAGAGACAATAGTTTTTTTTATTATGGTAAAGTATACATAACGTAAAATTTACCATTTTTAAGAGTATAATTCTGTGGCATTTAGTATATTCACATTGTGCTACAGATTTGTTTTTAATTGTTTTAATCTGACTTCTAACATGAATGGGACCTGGATACTTCTTCCGGAAGGAACTCCTTGATGTGGATTTGTGAAGGAGAGAGCTCTCTCTCTCTCTCTCCACCCCCCTCTCTTTCTTCTGGCTTTTTTTAGAGCAGATGTTCTCTGCAAATAGTTGTCAATTTATTCTGTATTCAGACTCTTTCAAGCTTGCTGCCATAGTTGAGGTGTGTATTTTTGGATTACAACAATTTAACAGATCCCCCTATAGTGTGAGTTGTAAATGGGTATGAGGCACAGAGCAGAATGGAAATGGGGAAATGATACATCATAATGCTAATCGCAAAGTCTTGGCAGAATAACATTAACATGAATTTTTAGCTCTTTTTAAGGATGAAAAATAGCTTCGACATTCACATTCATCCTAATAAATGTTGAACATTTAAACACTTTTAGTATATGTTTATGGAAGAGCTTGCTCAGAATTCTTTCTGAAGATTTGTACAGAGAATTCATGTTCTTTCAAGGAGAATGTTGGATATAAATGATGATTTCCAATGAAGCAGAAAAATAACTTAGAGTATTGTTATTTGTGGTAGAATTTTCTTCAATCTTATACCGTTTTCCTGTTATTGAAAGTCTTACTGTGTCCCAAGTTCCTTGGCAAATTTTCTTGATACCCATCATTATAGAATCTTGTGATGCTTTGTGGTCATTAAGTGTCAAAGAGCCTAAAGGCTAAGGTGGTAGGAGCATTTCTTACAATTCACAGATTGTGAACCATGCTATAGTGAAGTTGTGTGTGTGCATGTGTATTAGACTTTCTTAATGTTTATTTCAAAGCATGTAATGTCTGAAGAGTCCAAATTAATTAATTAAGCACATGAGCTAGAGGATTTGAAATCTAGTTTATCTTTCTGATTCTTTTTTTTAAGATTTATTTATTTATTTTAGAGAGACAGTGCGAGAGACAGCAAGTAGAGGGAGGTGTAGAGGGAGAGAATCTTCAAGCAGACTCCCTGCCGAGCACGAAGTCTGATGTGAGGCTCCATGTCACGACCCTGAGAGCGTGACCTGAGCCGAAATCAAGAGGTGGACACTTAACTGACTGAGCCACCCAGGCACCCCTATCTTTCTGATTCTTTGAATGTATTATTAGACTGAGACCCTCCACCCATGTTTTAGCTTCCCTCTCTTGAAGGATATTGAAGGTAAAATGCTGGTAATAGAAAAAAAATAATGTGTGGTCATGTGAGTAACTATATCCTTATCACATGATAATGAGTTTCTATCTTATAATATCTAACCTAGTATGGGCTCTCTAATTAGTGTTTAATAATCCCTCTAATTAATGTTTAAATGGATTTTTTAACTCCAGCTATATTTGTGATGGTTTTTTTTTCTTAACTTTTTCATTGATAACCAGCATTTTCCGCTTCAGCGGGGGCCAAAACAGCCATATGAGAAGATTCTGTCTTGTTGACAGTGAAACAAGTAATTTACATGGATTCAGACCTGTAAATCAAATCCTGTGGTGCCTGGGGCATAAGATATGATCAGTAAATGCTAGATCTTGCCCACATATTCAAAATAGGGTCACTTGCAGATGCTTCGGGTCTTTGGGAAGAGTATAAGGGCCTGGTATTGGCTCCTTGAGAAGGAGGGTGCACAGGCCAGGCAGACACTCAAACTCCCCGGGCATTTCTCACAAGAAGCAGCAGCCTAGGCAAGAAAGCTCTAAGTGGTCCAGACAGGGAGGACTCTCCTTAGCCATTGTTACAGAATTTCATTTCGATCACAAACAACAGAATCAATGAGGCAGAAAGTAGGATTCAAATCTTAACATAGTTGGTTGCCATGTTTCCTGAATCTCTCCTGAATCTCTAGTATGTGCCATATGTTCTAGAGATAAAGGAGCGAAGGGAATAGGCAGCTTTTACTTTTCCTCAGGGAGGAGCTCAAAGCAAAGGTGACCATATGTCCCAGTTTGTTGGACAAATTATGTGATGAAGCTACTCAAGTGGAAGACAGGTATTAAGAAACTAGAGGATACGATTAGGGTCACCTGACTTAGTCTGGAGGCAAACAGAGAAGACATCTCTAAGGAAATGACTCTGAAGGGGAGACTTGAAACATCAGAAAGAACTTGCTCTCGCTTGCCTCAGGGTCTCTGCACTTGGTCTTTTCCCCCCTCTCCCTGGAAGGGAGGCACTTCCCCTCCTGCTACCCAATATTACTGCTACCAGCGAATTAGAAAAAATGTTTTACAAATAGCAGGTAGCAATCCATGAGTCATAGAGTTAATTTAGTGAGTAGTAATCCAATTTAAAACATAAATGTTGAAATGTTAGATTTTTGTTATTTAGCTCCCATTTTGTTTTTTAATTGCGATTAAATATGCAGAGAATTTGGGAGCTAGGATTGAATAAAGGCTTACCTTATGGAGTTACTATGGAGTTACCATAATACTTTGTGGAGTTACTATGAACGATAAATAAGTTTACGGGTGTTACATACACATTTAAGAGATGTTTTAGTGTTTTTTTTTTTTTTTTTTTTACCTCTGCCTCTTTAGGAGCACATCTTGAAAAAAAGATGCCTTGTTTGGTTGATTATGTTAGTCATACAATTCCCCGAATAAATAAAATAGGCTCGGAAAAAAGTACAGCTAATTTAATTTCTTTGTATTTGAAAAGAAGTTAGCCGCTACTCTCATTTTTTGTTTAAACGTCAGGCGGTTTCCATAGGAGGATATGATGCTGATATAATTCTGAGATGGTGAAGTTATGTCAGAACAACTTTTTATTTATTTTTAAGTGTATTTTATTTTTTAAATAAATAAATAATTTATTAATTAATACTCCACACTGGGCATGGGGCCTACTATGGGGCTTGAGCTTATGACCCTGAGATCAAGAGCTGACCTGAGATCAAGAGTCGGACACTTAACTGACTGAGCCACCCAGACGCCGCAGAACAACTTTATAAATGAATCGACATGGAGCCCTTCAGTCTTTCTTTTCCCTGCCCCCAACGTAATATTATTCGTCTGGCCACAGTGTGCTGTTTTGAGGGTAGGAAATGCCCACGTGGAGTAACATTTCCACTTATTTCTATTAATTTCCCTTCCCCTCTAGATTTCACCACCCCATCCTCAGCCCTTTGGAAAGCAGTTTCCAGCTGGAAGTGGACGTCCTGAGTCATCTCCTGAAGGCCCAGGCTCAGGTCTCAGAGTGGAAGTTCCTCCCGTCTCTGGTGAACTTGCACAGTGCTCACACCAAGCTGCAGACTTGGGGCCAGATCTTTGAAAAGCAGCGGGAGACCAAGAAACATCTGTTTGGAGGGCAGTCTCAGAAGGCCGTTCAGCCCCCACACCTTTTCCTCTGGCTGATGAAACTCAAAAACATGCTTCTTGCCAAGTTTAGCTTTTACTTTCACGAGGCACTGAGCCGACAAACGACTGCTTCAGAAATGAAAACGTTAACTGCGAAAGCCAACCCAGACTTTTTTGGAAAGATTTCCAGCTTCATCAGGAAGTATGATGCTGCCAATGTGTCCTTAATCTTTGACAACCGAGGTTCTGAGAGCTTTCAGGGTCACGGCTATCACCACCCCCATTCCTACAGAGAGGCCCCTAAGGGAGTGGACCAGTATCCAGCTGTGGTGTCTCTGCCCAGCGACAGGCCCGTCATGCACTGGCCCAATGTCATCATGATCATGACAGACCGCATGTCCGAACTGAACAGCTTGGAAAAGGTGGTCCACTTCTATGATGACAAAGTTCAGAGCACCTACTTCCTAACCCGCCCGGAACCTCATTTTACCATTGTTGTCATTTTTGAATCAAAGAAATCTGAAAGAGACTCCCACTTTATTTCCTTCCTCAATGAGCTCTCACTTGCCCTTAAGAACCCCAAAGTTTTTGCGAGTCTGAAGCCTGGCTCCAAAGGCTAGCCGGTGGTTTGTGTGAAAGGTTTGCAAGACTGGAAAGTTTGTTCCTAATTGCTCTAATGATCTGCTGTGGTCTGTGATTAGAGTTTCCATCCATTCATGCTTCTTTCAGAGCTAAATTAAAGACAAATCCTCCCTAATTGTGTCACACACTTTATAAGCAATTAAGGCCAATTGAATTAAGTATCCAAAGAGTAATCTAGGAAGTGATCATGGCTACTGGGTCTCTCCATGGTACAGCAGAGTACCTGCAGTATTTTCTCCTATTTTCCTGTGTTTCATGTAGACTGAATATTTATTGGCCTTTGGTTGTTCTTTCCACCTGTTTTATATTGTTCTAAACTTTGTTTTAATGCAATTCCAAATGCCTTCTCTTTTCCCCTCCTTCCAGGACCAGTAAATGGGATAAGATATTAAATGGCCTTTTCAGAATCAAGGACTGTATGTTTTTTATCTCATAAATTAGCAAATTAACATGAAATTAGTTTTATGATTCTCATCAACAAATTGATATTTTGGATGGGTTCTTTGGGTGTAGGTGTAGGTGATCTACACACCTAACTGCATTTGTGTTTACCGTTATAAAGTATGAATTTTTCACTCTGTTTGAAAGTTAGTATGAGCCATAATGTGGGGTTTCTTCACTCTTTGGCATATTATCTACTTGGCTTTCTGTTTATCACCTTTCTGCTGGGAGGTATGTTCACGTTTGGCTCCACTCCCTGCTTATTCTTAGGCTGCAAAAGCATGTAGTCTTCGTTTTTCAGCCACTTTTAGACATTCGTGTGACTTAGCCTGCTTTTATAATATCAAAATGTTGGTCTCAATACATTGTACTTGCTAAAAATCAATTGTGCATTCAAAAGACCTCTTCATAGTTGAGTAATCAGATCAGTACTTAATTTAAGCACATCTGAACTTGGGTTTCAGGACTGCCTCCTCCAGATTATTCTTAGAAGCAGTGATCCCTCATAACACATGCTGCCTTTTCCTTCGGTAGGTGTTCATGGGGAAGTAGATGGACCCATGAAGGCCTGATAGGCTGTGAACTTCACTTCTAGGTTATTGATTCAGAATAAAAATAAGCCACAAAGAATCATTGCGTTGTTACTATTTGATAGTTCCTTCAACACCTGGATGCTTGGTCTGGTTTCTCATGATTGCACAGAGCCAGGGTTTTCCTGGGCTCCCCCAGCAGGTGAGCTGGCCATGGGCAGAGTCGCTCCCAGCCTGTGCCCGGAGGCCTGCCCACCTCAGGCAGGACTACGTGCCAGGAGGAACTAGTGGCCTATTTTCTATTTCTTTTCTTTCTTTCTTTATTAAAACAAAAGTCACCTATGTAAAAAGCCAGTTTGCTTTAAATAGAAAGTAGTGATTTACTTCTGCATTTTATTCACTCAGGTTCTATAAAAATCTGAACATTGAACTTATATAAAACATTGAAAACAATTAGACTAAAAAGTCAAATCATTTTTCTTCCCTTTTGTGTTTGCCAAGAAGCTAAAAAATATTCCTTGGTGTTCATGGATTATTTTTTTTCCTAGATAAAACCACCATTAGCCTTAATGATGTGGTCTCCCATGTACCTAAAAGAAATATGCTTCAGTGGAACATGGAAGAAGAGTGTAAATAAAGCTTATATATAATATTTAAATAACCAGTCCTTGTCTAGAACATATTTTAAATGTATATTTATTTTTAAACATATTTTGGTTCAAGCCAAGAAACAAAATGATTCTACTCTGAGATTTGTCCTTCAGTAATGAAATGATCTGTAAAGTCTGTGTTTTGCTAATTGGAAGAGTAAATCTGCATATTTTCTGCAGACTGTTTACTTTGAAATTGTTTCTAAACCACAGCTTGATCAGTTTTTATGTGTAACCAGGAGTGTGGTCAACACTTACTGAGTTTGCCAACAAGTCCATGAAGGAGTGTTCACTTGAGGATGCTGTTTGGACTCAGGGTGAACGTTCACAGCTCTGTCCTCTTGGGTCCAATCTGGTATCTGACAACATCATTTTAGGGAGTGTGTGAAAATACAGTCGTCCCCCCTTATCTGCAGCTTTGCTTACCTTGGTTTCAGTTATCCGCGGTCACCACAGTCTGGAAGCTGAAAGCCGGGGCTCCTCCTCACGAATCACCAGGAGGTCAGTTGTAGCCTCTTGCTACATTACAATGCCTGTGTCATTCCTGTCACTTCATCTTGCTGTGTCAGCACTGGATCATCTCCCATCATCCCAGGAAGGGTGAGTACTGTGCAAGAAGAGATTTTGAGAGAGAGAGACCACATTCACATACCTCGGATTACAGTATAGTGTTACAATTGTTCTGATTTATTATTAGTTACTGTTAATTTCTTATTGTGCCTAATTTATAAATGACACTTTATCATAAGTTTGTGTGTATAGGAAAAATCATAGTATATACAGAGCTCGGTACTATGCAGTTTCAGGCATCCGTTGGTTGTCTTGAGCATACTCCTTGTGGGTAAGGGGGAGACTAGCTGAATTCTGAACTGAGGAGCCAATACCCTTTATATTATTTCTTTGTGCATTTGGACATCTTATAGAAAATTTACTTACAAGAAAGAAAATAGTTGGTAACTCGCTGCACTCCTGTAGAGCCACTCTTGGCATCGTTAGAATACGTCCACCCTTTGATCTAGCAGCAAACTTGCCTTTTTTTTGGCTTGTCAGCCTCTGAGCTTGACTTTCTTACCTGTAAAATGGGGATAAGGAAATGTGGGCTGCTTTTTTCAAAGGATATGTAAGAATGGAATGACATCATGCATGTAAAAAAGGCTTTGCAAGCTTATTTGGGTTTGAAAACTATATAAATAAAAGATGGACCCTTCTTTCCTTAAACTTAACACCTCTCCTGTTATCGTCTTTCTCTTCAGATCTGGGGCATACATGTGCTTGCTTAGTCACTATGTTTGAACAGTACTTAAAGAACTAGTTTAGAAGAGGAGGCAGATAAATGCCTAACCCACTCACCCTCCCTTCCCTCTCTCCTTATTTTAGAATCCTTGTGGTTCTTTGTTCCTAAATTTTTATGGTTGGTTGATAGCATCACTTCAGTTCTATATTCTTACTGATTTTTTTCTTTTTTCTTTTGGGGGGGGGTCCGGTTGCTCTTTTAATTGCCGGGTGAGATGTGTTAAAATCTCTGTGACTGTAGGTGTCTTCCTTTATTTCTGTCAGTTTTTTGCATTTTGTCCTTTAAAGCCATTTTCTTAGGCCCATAGACATTTTTAATGTTTCTTTCTCAGATATCAGCCATGTTATCATGATGAAGTTTCCTGCTTTATCTCCATTACTACTCGTTGCTTCGAAGTGCATTTTGCCTGTTTTCTTATGACCCAGCTTGCTTATGCTTACTGTTCATATGGTATGTCTTTTCCTATCCTCTCACTATTTGTATCTTTATTTTTAAAGTGTCTATGGTAAGAACTAGAGAGAGAAGACTGATTAAAAAGAGCGATAACCACCTCTGTGTGCTGCAATCTGACCATCTCTGCCTTCTGATTGAAGTGTTTAGTTCATTTCATTTCATACCTGTGAAGTTTCTACAATCAGGACTTTGCTGATGGTATCCTTTAGCCATCACTGAATATACTTTTCTATCTTTTTTTTCCTTTTATATTGGAAGTTAGATTAAGAGGTTTGATCAGATTTCTTTCCTTTTTCTTTTTTCTTTTTTTTTTTTTTGTGGAGTGACTATTGTGTATTTTATTGGGAGGCAGCTAATATCTGGCATTACCAGCCCGGTGCCCCCTACATTATTTTAAAAACTGGCAAGTGGGGTGCCTGGCTGGCTCAGTCGGTGGAGCATGTGACTCTTGATCTCAGGGTTGTGAGTTCAAGCCCTACATTGGGCATAGAGCTTACTTAAAACAAATTAAATCTTAAAAAAATGATAAAATAATGAGTTGTTTAGTATCTTCTAGAGGTACTAGGGAGTTTTTAAAGAAATATATAAGAATATATGAGGATTTCTGCCTTCTGCCTCTTAAGTTTAACCCCAAATTTGAAATAAGGCAGCCATTTTTTCCCCTTATTACAAGACACTTTAATGTAAATGTTATGATCTTCCTTTATTTCTTCCTCATGGTTCATTTTCTTCTCTCTTAATTACTATTGATTATTTTCCTCTGATTTCCTCCTTCCTCCCTCCCTTAGTTTTTAATATCTTCCTCACCAATTCCACTTAGTCACTTTTCCCCATGCCTCAGGGCGCCAGGACATAACCCCAGGGGTCTCTGACCCAGTTTTGAAAAGCCATACTCCAGGGGCGCCTGGGTGGCTCAGTCGTTAAGTGTCTGCCTTCGGCTCAGGTCATGATCCCAGGGTCCTGGGATCGAGCCCCGCGTCGAGCCCCGCGTCGAGCCCCGCGTCGAGCCCCGCGTCGAGCCCCGCGTCGAGCCCCGCGTCGGGCTCCCTGCTCCGCGGGAAGCCTGCTTCTCCCTCTCCCTCTCCCACTCGCCCTGCTTGTGTTCCTTCTCTCACTGTGTCTCTGTCAAATAAATAAATAAAATCTTAAAAAAAAAAAGAAAAGAAAAAAGAAAAAAAAAGCCATACTTGAACGTATTCATCTCGATTGTTTTTACAACTAGTTAGCCTTTTTCAGGCAGTGAGGAAGGAACACGTAGAGGGGAAATATCCAGGACTGACGCGAAGGGGTCCCGCAGTTAAGCCTAGCCACTTCGTGAGCACGCAAGACACCCGCCAACTACAGCCAAGGACTGCTGTGTGTATCTAGTAGCTTACATGGCATTTTTTCATTTTTGGTGTGACAACATGCGGCAGGGCAGGACACCCCTTGACCGCCAGAGCCATCCTGGTCTCGGGCACTCCAGGCTAGGCCATTGGTAGGGCGGCCCCTAAAGCAACATCAGAGGGTCCGCACGGCCACTTTCTAGCACCCAACCCTCGTTCACGTAACAACCGTGAAGCATCAGCTCTGCTGAGGACTGCGGTGCAGCAGTCGGCCCGACCGCGCGGGGCCTGCGAGGCTCAGCCGGCAGGGAGGGGGGCCGGCCCCAGCCACCCCCACAGGCCAGGAGCTGGGGCACTCAAGCGGGAAGGCGGTGAACAGTCTTCGAACCGGTTTTACTTGCGTGCCTTCCTACCAGTTTTGAAAAACATGATACTTTGATGGATTTTTTAAAAAAAATCTGGACTCATCCTCATTATATATATATGTAAATAGTCTCAAAAGAGTCATTTTATCATGTATCGTAGATATTGACGTTTAAAATGAAAATGTTAATGGTTCTTTTAAATGTATCCATTGAAATCTTGGTACAACAGAAACTTGATAGCAACCATTTTCCATATTTAAAAATCTCTTAACAAGCTTTGTGATACTCTATCACTCTTTTTGTTCCTTGAACTCCATTCTACCTCTCCCATAGAATTTTATCCTAATATGGATTTTATTTTCTTAAAAAGTATTATTGATCACCCTATGAAACACTAGCTCCGCATATTCCACATATAAATATTCTTTCTGTTACCATGGGGCTCTAAGAGTTTAATGAGCAAATGACATATATATTAGAAACTTTTTGAACATTGATCTGAACTATGTCTTTCAATGAAATGAGTATGTGTTTATGATGACCTGGTTAAAGAAACTGATTGTCTAAATGTTCCTTTGTTTGGTGGGCAGAGATTTTGATATCCTACAGTAATGCTCCGCGTTGCAACTGTGCAAGGTCTGTGACTTGATGTTTCACGGGTGCAGGCAGAAGCTGGGCGGCAGTTAGTCACAGCAGAACAATAGCCAGAATGTGACCATGTTTGCATGTTCCTGAGCCCCAGTTCTCACAGGGTCAGTGTGGAGGGGCCCAGATGGATGCCTGCTCAGGCAATAGGTTGCATTTCAGGAGAAGAATTCTGGTCTTAGGAAACCCAAATCATTTTTTTTTTTTAAGATTTTATTTATTTATTTGACAGAGAGAGCCACAGCGAGAGAGGGAACACAAGCAGGGGGAGTGGGAGAGGGAGAAGCAGGCTCCCAGCTGAGCAAGGAGCCCGATGCGGGGCTCAATTCCAGGACCCTGGGATCAGACCTGAGCCGAAGGCAGACGCTTAACGACTGAGCCACCCAGGCGCCTCAGGAAACCCAAATCTTTTATAGGGGTCAGTAAGCATGCCTTCCATTGGCTCGAGTGAAACATTATTATCCTGGACAGTTAGCGTATTAGTTTCCTAGGGCCACCATAACAACGTCCCACTAATTGGGCGGCATAAAACGACAGAAACTCATTGTCTCTCAGGTCTGAGGTCTAAAAGTGTGAAATCAAGGTGCTGGCAGAGCTATCTTCCCTCTGAAACCTGTAGGGGAATCTCTTGCCTTCCTAGTCTCGAGTGGTTTGCTGGCCATTTTGTTGTTCCTTGGCTTACAACTACATAACTCCAGTTTCTGCTTTGTCATCACATGGCGTACCCTCTATCTCTGTCTTCACATGGCTGTCTGCTTATAAGGACACCAGTCATATTGGACTAGGGGCCCACCCTACTCCAGTATGACCTTATCTTAACTAAGTATATCTGCAACGACAGTATTTCCAAATAAAGGCACATGCTGAGGTACTGGGAATTAGGACTTCAACATCTTTTGGTGGGGAGGAGACAAAATTCAACCTAAAACAGTAACCATGTCTGCATTTTAGTCTCAAGGATGCTTACAAGGATATAAACATCCCTGAAAGTCCGAATTAAGGACAGTTAGTGCCTCATGCCCAAGACCTGCAGAAACACGAAAAACCCATGGAAAGCTGACTCCAAAGGTAAACTTATGGATGAGAGGTGAGTTGGTTTTTATGTGGAAGAAGAGCAGTTATTGAGGAAGACAGAAGTAGCTTAACCTACCAAAGGCTCCTTCAGAGACCCATTTGGGAAAGAGTTCATACATATGGAAGTTGAGGACCTGAAATTGATGTCCTAATGATGACCCCTATTCTTGCATATCTTGAGAAACGGTCACTACTACCCCGGGTAGTAGAAACCCAGTCCAAAGATCACTATTATAAGAGATCTGGAGTAGCGCCAGCATGGCTCAGTCCGTTAAACGCTGACTCTTGATTTCGGCTCAGGTCATGATCTCAGGGTTGTGGGATCTAGCCCCGTATTAGGCTCTCTCTGCTTGAGATTCTCTCCCTCACCCCACTAGCAAGGGGTGCTCTCTGTCTCTAAAATAAATCTCTAAAAAAGAGAGAGATTTGGAGGTGTACCTGGGCTGCCAGATGCAGTATAGCTTGAAGCATTCTTGGTGTTACAACGTCCCTTCCATTTTCTTGAACTGTCAGAGAAGTCTCTTCTAAAGGTTGCAGTTGGGCTGAGCAGGGTCATCAGAGAACTAAAAGAAGGGTCTCTGCCTTGGCTTGGGTAGAAGCAGTGGCTGGCGGGGGTGCGAGTCCAGGAATGGCGGCGGAGGGGGGGGCTGTTCAGCAGAGTGACAGATGATAGCCGGTGCAGGAAGAGAATGGACTGGCCAGGAGACAGACGGATTGCTGAGGCAGCAGACGAGGGGGGGGGGGGGGGGGGGGGTCATGACTTCCAGAAACTGAGGAGAGGAATTTGTCAAGACCCTGGAAGTCCTGCAGTTAAGCAGGAGGGGAGTTAAATTTTTCTTAAAATGGGTATTAATAAATACATGTGACCTCATTTCACACTGCCATTGGCAAGGTCTGGACATGCAGGTTAAACTTTTTGACCAAATGGTATATGGCTCAATTGATGTGGAATCATACAATTCCACAGTAACTCACTAATGCAGACACAGGGTCTTATCTGCATAATTTTTAAAACTCTGCTTTCAATAACAAGGCCACTTTCTGAGACTCGTATTTGTAACCATCTTGCTTATTAGCAAGTATAGTTGTCCTTGGACAGCTGCAGAAGATGATTCTTTATGTATTTTTTTAATGTTATTTTTAGTTTTAACACCACCATGAATCTCCAGGAACAATACTGTTTCATTTTATCAAAGCTAAGCCTCTGTGGTCTTGTGTACTTTTTAGAAGGATGATGATATTGAGGAAAAGAAGAGAACTTTCCTGTCTGTGTCCTCAAGGAATTAACTCCAACAAAATGGGACCTACAGCAGCTAAAGAATACCTAGCTTCAACAAATTGTATAGATTTGTCAAATTTCAACTACCCACAAGTGAGAATTGTAACAATATTGGAAAATATTACAATGTCTACAATATAAACCTCTCCCTTCTTCCCTGTGAAATCTTTAGTAACTTCTTGTGTAGATTTTTTTGGAGGTAGGGAAGGACTTCAAAGGAGGGAAAAGGAGAGTTGAAATCTAAGTTACATGTTAGTATGGGCAATATTTTCTTTTATCCTTCTGTTCCTGAAGTTATAATAAGAAAGGAATGGTGAGGGGGTGCCTGATTGGCTCAGTCAGTTAAGCGTCCGACTCTTGATTTCAGCTCAGTTAATGATCTCAAGGTCGTGAGATTGAGCCCGGGCTCTGCGCTGTGTGGGGTCTGCTGGGATTCTCTCTCTCCCTCTCTCCCTCCCCCCACCCCGCTCACGCTCTCTCTCTCAAATAAATAAATAAATCTTAAAAAAAAAAAAAAAGAAACAATGACAAGTCCTTTCATTACCAACAAAGATCTCTCGAATTGTGTATCTGATCAGGGCTTGCTGACTCATCAGATGCTGAGGGTAACTTATATTTATCATCCATATATATCGATTACACTGGAAGATGATAATGGAAAGGCAAAATATAATCAGTCTTATTTTCCAGCTCTACTGAAGTATATTTGACAAATAAACATACGTTTATTAAGCTTACTTTGAAACCACTTTCCACATACTACCTAACAAAGGTACTTAGTTTTAATGAAAAAAAAAAAACACAAAACAGCTATTTTCAAGGCTTTTATTTCCTTATTCCAATCTGTGGGCACAGCTTTTAAATTTCCTAATATCTTGGCCTCTTCTGCTTATTTATTATCACTTTATATATATCACATTGAAAGTACGGTGGCTCAGTCGGTTAAGCGTCTGCCTTCAGCTCAGGTCATGATCCCAGGGTCCTGAGATCGAGTCCCACATCGGGCTCCCCACTCTGCGGGGAGCCTGCTTCTCCCTCTGCCTCTCTCTCTCTCTATCTCTCATGAATAAATAAATAAAATCTTTAAAAAAAAAAAAGAAAGTATTTTTTGTCTTAATTATCTGGAGTTAACAAATATTTAACGAGTGGCAAAAATACACTCTATTAGAGCCATTTGCAACCACATGGATGGAGCTAGATAGTGTTACCCTAAGCAAAATAAGTCAGTTGGAGAAAGATTTCATTCATATGTGGAATTTAAGAAACAAAATAGATGAACATGGGGGGGGAAAAGAGAGGCAAACCATAAAACAGACTCTTAACTATAGAGAACAAACTGAGCTTGCTGGAGGGGAGGTGGGTGGGGGATGAGCTAATTGGGTAATGGGCATTAAGGAGGGCACTTGTTGTGATGAGCACTGGATATTGTATGGAAGTGATGAATCTCTAAATTCTTCTCCTAAAACTAAAAACCAAACAAAAAACCACCTTCAACTTAAAAAAAAAAAAAGCACTCTATTAGAAAATGCTGTAATCTCCTCGCAATGTTATTGACATTTTGATCTTGCTTTATTTTGGTTTTGGAGCTGGTAGATTTGTGTTAAAATTTTTTGGATCTCTTTGGGGTCTGAACTCTCTAGAGAGGCTCTATCAGAAGCAGCATAATTGCAGAATCTCCCATCTGGCCCCATGAAGCTGGAGAATGGGAGTAACTGGAACTGGCCAGTAGAGGGTAGTACCGAAGCAAACCAGGACTCGAGCTGTGGCTTCCTTTCCCTCAAGGCACAGTCAGTGCAGTTCGGCTTCTTTGGACGGTGGAGAGCTGAGCAGTGCAGGAGTTGTAAAAATGACCATTTTTAGTCTTAAAAGTTGGGGTTTTCATGACTACGCTTGTAGAGACAGGTATGCAGACATGATTTGGTTCAAGAGATGAGTCTCTTCTGTCCATTGAATTTTGACCAAGAAATTCCAAACTCTCTCCTCATCCGGTGACTGTGTGGTGAGCTTCTACTGACTCAGAATCATTCACAGATGACTGTGATCTCGCTGTTGCTTCGTTACTGAGACGTCTTTGGTTTGTTCTGAGACTCCTGCCTCTTCCCCAAAATTATCAGACAAGAGGGCTTACCTTGAATGTTTAGAAGGATGAACAGAGTACTTCTTAACAGTTTTGGAGGGGAAAAGAGGGTCACATACCATTTGAGTTTGTAGGGAAAGGACTTACTTCCTCCCACAGAAATGCCCATGACCCCAAACAAAATTCACTTCCAGTATTTCAAGGGTTCATGGAAACCCCTGTGTGTCCATGTGCCCAGGATAAAAATCTCTGTTGGGGAAAAGCTCTTGCGGAAATCCAAATAAACTCTTCAGGATCTGCAATAAAGCTTGAAGCTTAGGACCAAGCCATAAATAAGTACTGACTGTTTTCGCCTAGACATCCTGTAGACAACACAGCGCTTGCGTTGTCCAGACTTGCTCTACCTGGCACCTCTGATTTTTTTTTTCTTGGTATGATTCCTGTTCTAGTGACCCTCACTTAAAACTCCGGAGTCAACTTTGATTCCTCTCTCTGTCATGCCCAATGTCACTCTTATACAACTCCTTTACGTTTTCATTCTCACCCTCTTCAAGTCCGGCTTTTATTAGTCAAGCGGGGATTAGAAATTTCATCTCTCATCTTCTGTTTCTTTGTATTCCAGTCCATCCTGCTGACCTTTACTGGGCTATTATTTTATTTTATTTTCAAAGATTTTATTTATTCATTTGAGAGAGAGAGCGGGAGGAGGAGCAGAAAGAGGGGGAGAATCCTTAAGCAGATCTCTGCTGAGCAGGGAGCCCGATGCAGGGCTCCAGGACCCTGGGATCATGACCTGAGCTGAAGGCAGACGCTTAGCTGACTGAGCCACCCAGATGCCCCTAGCCTACTTTTTTTTATTCTTAAGATTTACCCATTTATTTGAGAGAGAGAGAGAGAGTGAGCGCACATGGTGGGAGGGGCAAAGGGAGAGAGAAGTTCAAGCAAACTCTGCTGCACAGTCCTGAGATCATAACCTGAGCTGAAACCAGGAGTTGGACACTCAACCAATTGGGCCACCCAGGTGCCCCTATAACCTACTATTAACCAGAAGCCTTACCAATTACATAAACAGTCAATCAACACATATTTTGTATGATATAGGTATTATACATTGAATCCTTACAATGAAGTAAGCTAGAGGAAAGAAAATGTTATTAAGAAAATCATAAGGAAGAAAAAATACATTTACAGGACTGTCCTGTAAAAAGCCCGCATGTAAGTGGACCCGCGCAGTCCAAACCTGTGTTGTTCAAGAGCCAACTGTAAAAGGATCTAGCACTGGTCCTAATAATTTCCATAGTAGTTTACTGCTCACATCTGCAATGGAAGAAGATGCTAAGTTTCAGTTAGAGATGAGTGAGAATAAAGGGTATTTCTTTCCCCATCCAATTTCATAGACCCCAGCTTGAAAATCTCAAACTTAGATAATTGATTGTCAAAGTAAAGTAAACATCAGAATCACCTGGATGCTAAACACCAACGGCTAGGACTTATTTCTGATTCAGTAGGTCAAGGGTACACCCTAGAATTTGCACTTCTAACAAGTTCCCAGGTGTTGCTGATTTTGCAGGCCCGGGATCTACACTTTGAAACCCTTTGCTTTAGACTAGATCATTACGTCCTGCTATTTTTACCTACCCAAATCCTATGCCTCCCTGAACCCAGGAAAAAGTCCATCTTCTGTATTAAGTTCCCCTTGTCACCCCTCTCAGAAAAGATCTCTTCCCCTTTGAGGGCTCTTGTCCCAATTCATTCATACCATGCTCGTGGCATTTAGTTTTCTGCTTTGCTTTATGGTCACGGGGGTACAATATGGCTGGCCCCCACCTAGAGGGCCCGTCTCCTGAACTATTTGTGCTACTGGAAATGCTATGATATTTTAACCCTCCATGAAGATTCCTTCTTTCACTCAGTAGACTGTGAGCTCTTCTAGGATATAAAACATGCCTTATAATTTGTGGAAAGGAGGGAAGGAGGGAAATCCTAATGGAGAACTCTGCATTGGGGAAATTTACCAAACAGCGTAGAAATTAGTAACGGAAGAGAACACCTAGTTTAGTCACATGACACCCTTTCTGGGTGACACATGTCGAAATATCCTTTATCCTGAAAAGGTATGATTCCTGTTCTAGTGACCCTCACTTAAAACTCCGGAGTCACCTTTGATTCCTCTCTCTGTCATGCCCAATGTCACTCTTATACAACTCCTTTACGTTTTCATTCTCACCCTCTTCAAGTCCGGCTTTTATTAGTCAAGCGGGGATTAGAAATTTCATCTCTCATCTTCTGTTTCTTTCCTCCAGCAAAATTGCAGAAAGATATCCATTGGCCCATGGTAACCACATAGTATACGGCCTCATCTAGGTCACGGTAAAAATAAGAATGTTGTATAAGTCAGAGCTGTGGGTGTGGGTCTGACTTTTCCACAAAGGCTTCAGTGTAGTATTCTGGAGTTACTATTAAAGACAGGATGAACCCATTGGGGCCTTTACTACAGTTAACTATACCTGATCAAACCTCCTACCCAACAAGTATCAAAAGTTTAAAATTAGCCTAGGAGGAGACACAGAGTTGGCTGGGTAAGTGTTGAGTTGCAGGATTCTGATTTCATCCCTGTACTGTTTAATTTTTCACATGCTCTCTCTCCTTTCTCCTCCTTTCCCTCCTTCCCTTCCTCCCCCATCCCTCTTCCGTTTCCTTCCCCTTTTTAAACCAGTGACTAGGATAGTGATCATGTAGGTTGGAGGTTGATCTACAGGGGCTTGTAAGGTTCCTTCCAAATGGAAAAGTCTGAGATTCTATAAAACAGACCCCCAAAAGGCATTCTCCCTTGCAAGGAAGAAATTGTGTTTGTGGTATTATTTGTTCCTAGCCTTCAAATCTCATTTATTTGGCATCAACTATGCCTTTGTGAAGAAGAATCCTGTTTTGAGAACTCAGCTCAGGTTTTCTGTGTCTACCTGGCTGTGCTTGTGGGAATTACGAAAGCTCACTCTGTCACATTCAAGTAATGAATACAAAGGGAGGATAGTACTTATTAACAGCAATATGATCAATATTTACATGCGGTGCTTTTTAGTTCTAAATGGCTTTGAGAAGACTACTATTAATATTAAGTCCTTTTGCCTGTATTATTCCTTATCTTGGGTCAGAGGGTGTCCCTTGGACTGTAAACTCTGTTCTTGCTGGGTGGAAGGGCTCATTTTCGTAGTTATTGAATTTTTTTTCCCTATATGAGGCATAGTCTTAAACGTTTTACTCATCGTTTGTGGGTTGCATCTGTTCTTCTGGTGCTAGCTCTACATCAGTTTCTATTCTCATGCAGGCATTTAGAATGAATTATCCTCCTATTGTGACCACACAGGAAACTACTATTACTAAAGTCTTTCCTAGGAGGGAGAAACTGAAATTTTGTGAAAGGCCTGAAACAGATCTGAGAGTCCATCCCTGATCTTCACAACAGCAGGGTGTAGGTAATTCCGCCGCTCTGAACCCCTACCTTCCCGAGAAGGCGCACTGACTATGGAAGCTGTGCTGACTGAGTGTTACGTCTTATGCAAAGCGCTTCACAGGCTTTATCTGAATATGTGATAGGAAATGAATGAATCCCATTTTCAGGTGAGGAAACTGAGGCATGGGGTGGTTATGTAACTTGCCCAAAGTTATATAGCTCGTAAGGAGATAGAGCAGGGACTGTAATCTGACTTTATCTGACTCCAGATCCTGAATCCCTTTTCATTTTATTTTATTTTATTTCATTTTAAGTAAGCTCTACACCCAACGTGGGGCTTGAACTCACAACCCCAACATCAAGAGTCGCATGCTCCACTGACCAAGCCAGCCAGGTGCCTCCAGAACCTGAATTCTTCACCACTTTATACTGTTTTTATACTGTTTATATACTTTATACCGTTTTATATCTTTGTACTGTTGAGTAGTCTAGCCTATGGGGATGAGGAAGGTAGGTAATCCGCCTTGGAGAGGTTTACGGTTTGAAGCCCTCTGTGCAGCTAGATACAGATGTTCAGCTGGAGGTTGCCTCACGTATGCACCTCTCTCTTTGGTCATTTTCTGAATATTCTAGATGGATTTGTAGAATTCTGCAGGTGTTACTAGATGGTAAGGATCAAGTGGCTGGGTCAATAGCTGTTTTTGCCTAGTGCCAGGCATAGAGACAGGGCTTGAGACCTGTTTGTTGAGTTGACGTCCTCTTTTTTCTAATCCCCAACCAAACCAAATTCCCTTTATGATAATCCCCGACCCAAAACAAAAGAATTGCTTTCCATGTATAGATTAAAGTAAAATTCTATTAAGTAGGAGCCTAGTCTGACTTATTACATGGTTTCCTGACCTGAGGATCTATTTGGTCATCCCTCCTGCAGTTTGAGTCTTGTTGGGGGTGTGCAGGCCTGCCCCTTCCCCAGCCACATCTCACACACTCTTCCCTGGGACAGCCTATGCTGTTTCCTGCATCGTTGTCTCTGCCCTTCCTTACCCCGAACCCTCTGTCACCTCTCCATACCGTCATCCTCACCCTCCGCTCAGTCAGCGCTTCCTCTGGAAGCCCCAGCCCCTTTTCCACCCAGCCTTGCTCAGTCTCCTTTGGCTGTGGGCTCTTTGATTCCTTTCCCTTGCTGCCCTGATCTCTCTTCTAAATGGGTGGCCATCCATTTCTAAGCGACCCTCTCCTTCTCCATTCTTTCAACTTCCTGGGGCCAGAGGCCAAGTGTCGTGTTGCTAACCTCTGTATTTCCAGTGCAGTGGCTGGGGTATGACATGCACCCTGGGCGGTGCCTGGGAATGCGGGAGGTTGCCCGCCCCGCAACATAAGGTCCATCATCCCGCACGAAAGAATTCTCTTTTTGGATGTAGACACTAGCCATTTCCCAATCTTTTTTTTTTTTTTTTTAAAGATTTTATTCATTTATTCATGAGAGACAGAGAGAGGCAGAGGGAGAAGCAGGCTCCCCGCAGAGCAGGGAGCCCGATGCGGGACTCGATCCCGGGACTCCAGGATCA
Source organism: Neomonachus schauinslandi (assembly GCF_002201575.2). Lineage (NCBI taxonomy): Eukaryota > Metazoa > Chordata > Mammalia > Carnivora > Phocidae > Neomonachus > Neomonachus schauinslandi. The sequence goes on from NC_058407.1 coordinate 51,620,803, forward strand.
TGACCTGAGCCGAAGGCAGACGCTTAACCATCTGAGCCACCCAGGCGCCCGCCATTTCCCAATCTTATGTAAAATATGCATGTGAGCTCCACGAGGGCAGGGCTTCTTGTCTTCGTACTTGTGCATCTCAAGCATCTGGAAGAGTGTCTGCAAGGCTGGGGGGGCAGGCAGGTGCTCTGAAATATGTTGCATGAATAGAAGCGTCTTCAGAAAACTATATATTCATTGCTCTGTTGTATTCAGTCGTGCAGGCTCTGCATACCCAGTTTGGAGACAAGTCCCCTCCCTTGCGTCCCCAACTCCTCCCCTTCTAACTCCTTTGCACTTCGGAGCCCTCACCTGGAGAAACGTTGGTGTTGCCCAGGGGCAGAGACTGCTGAGCTGGAACACACCAAGGAAGTCTCCCGACGGTGGGCGCGGACGCACAGCGTGGTCCAGCCACAGGGAGGAGGGGGCTGCGAGTGGAATGGATTTCCCAAGGTAACTCGGCTTCCAAGCGCATGCTGGGAAGGGTTCGTGAAGACAGAAGCAGTTTGCTTTGAGCAAGAATATCAGCTGGCAACTGTGTTTCTTTCCAAAGCTCCACAGCGTTTTGAAAGGACGGCATCTGTTTAAAAACCATCTTTGCCCTGACAATCCCCGTTCATGTACAGATATAAATAAGGGCGCTGCCACAGGCCCGGGTCTTTCTCTCCCTCTGTGATGTTACAGGAGGGCTGCTCCTCACCCTCCGACTTTCCTCCCAGCTCAGCTGGTCAGCGGCCTCACCGGGGAAGGCAGCTTGTTGTCGTGGGCGACCAACATCTGGTTTCCGATGTGACCTGCGTGCCTTGTGACTGGAACAGAGGGGAGGTCGGGATGAAGCGGCAGGGCCTGGTGAAGGGTGTGGCTGTCAGATATTACCACACTTCTGGAAAATTAGAAGATGAATGGCCTCCAATTGATCACTGACATGGGGGAGGATAATTGTCAGGCACTTCTTGAAATCGTCTCATTCCAAAAACAATATTCGGTTTAGGGAAACACAGCGGAGAACTGAACCATACTGGGAGGCTAGAAATAGGTCAGTGTGATCCCAGAACAGCCCTTTTAGCATTGTTGTGCGGCTCCTCGTGGCTTCTGTGGGTCACCCAATCAGAGGGCTTGTCTTTAGACTAATGCTATTCAGCTGGTTACTATGGCAATGATGGAGTACTGGTTGTCATGGCAATGAAATGGAAATTTGGGGGACCAGTCTCTTTAGAAGAGGTGGGTTCACTAAGCCCTGTCTTTCCTTCTTTCCTTAAAACTTGACCATATGGTATAGTACTTTTAAAGGGGGTACAGTTTCAGACTCTGTGTGTACATTTCAGGATTTATATGATTTTTTCTTATTCTTAGATCACATGGCTTAAATCTTTTCAACTCTGTGATGAGAATAGACACCCTTCCCACCCCCACCCCTAGTCTTCTATGGCTCATATTAAAGAATGACATTGCAGAAGCTGTGTTTCTTTTTATCACTCTGAAAGGGTTTCTGCCAAGCTCCACTGAATTCCTCCAAAGTTAACTTGGTATGAAATGGTATAAGGTCAAAATAAATTTAATGGATTGTAAATGATAAAGGATACTTTTTTCCCCCTAGCCTCACTGAGGTATAATTGACACAAAAAATGTATATATTTAAGGTATATAGTGTGATGATTTGTTATGCATATCCATTGGGAAACAATTACCACAATCAAGCTAATTAACACATGCATCACCTCACGCAGTTATTTTTTATATGTGTGTGGTGAGAACACTTAAGACCTACTCTTCTAGCAAATTTCAAGTATGTAATACATTATATTAGTAACTATAATCATCATTCTGTACATTAGATGCCCAGAACTTACTCCTCTTATAATTGAAAAATGTATACCCTTTGACCAACATCTCCCCAGTTCCTACTCCCAGGCAACTATGATTCTAGCCTCTGTTTCTGAGTTTGACTTTTTTAGATTGCATATAACATGAAGGACACTTACCAGTTCAATCCAATCGCCTATTCCTCATTGATGTATTTCTTAGAATCACACTTTGAAGTGAAGCCTTTTGAGAAGCAGCCAAAAGCCTGGCTCTTTTTTATCTCTGGTTCTGATAGAGGTTTCATTCCTTTTTGCTTTGAATCCACTGTATGGGATCATCAATGGGAAATATATGTTGTTCTTATGTTACATAGATGTGATAGACCTTTTTCTTGAATGCTCCCAAGGAGCCAATTTAGATGCTCCTTTTGGATTTCTGGAAAAGAAGGAGTAGTAATATTCATGGTTTGGGCTCAATCTGGGGCTCATTAGAGAATTTAGAAAAAATATATTGGAACAAATCTGAATTCACAGACCTTTCCATTTTTCTGAGATGACTTTGGTGTATGAACATGAACTCTGGAAAAGGCTTTTTGGTGCATTTCGTGGTGTATTTTTATTTGAGTTTGCTACTATAAAAATTTTACACGATCACATATGACAGCAATTCTTAAACTCCATGGTGCAGGAAAATCCCCCAGCAAGTGTGTAAGATGCAGGTTGCTGGACCCTATTCCAGCTGACATATAACATTACATCAGTTTCAGATGTAGAACATAATAATTCAGTATTTGTATATATTGCAAAATGATCACCACAATAAGCATTCCAGACCTATTGATTCCGATTTTTTGGGTGGACCCTAGGAATTTGTATTTACACAAATATCCCAGATGATTTTGAGGCAGTCTGTGGCCCAAATGACCATTAGCTAACTGCAGTGGGAAGGACACTCCTCTCTCGGGGGAAGAATGTGGAGGGAATGATCCTTACTTTCTTGTTGCTTCCATCAGTCCACCCAGGAAGGTGAGAGGACCGGTTCATCGAGCTTGAGGACAGCACCTGCGCTTTCGTGAACACCCGTAGGGCTCCTTCCTCCAGATGATGGATTGAAGTGGTGCCTTTATGGACATTGCTGGTGATACTTTTTTTCCCGGATAGATTTGTTTCTTATCGGTTGATTGGAAGCCCGAAACACACCAAGTCTGGCCAAAAAAGATGAGTGGTTTTCAGCTCATTAGTGCCTCTTCACTTCCTGCTGGAACCTTCCAGCGTGGCATCATACACCCATCATTGGCTTCACTTCTTTTGTCCAAAGCCATCTGCCATTGATTTTGAAGTCAAAGGAGGCTATATTGATAAAACCCAAGGGGAGTACTTAGGATACAGATTCATCTCCTATAACAGAGGCCAAAATAATAGTACTCTAGTCAGATAGGAATGGCTCTTCCTACTTTGTCACCCTGCTAGCCTCAATACATGGCTTCCATATTATGATCTAAGATCCATAGTCCTTCCTTCCCTCCCTCCCTTCCTTCCTCAAGTGGCAGTTTTGCAGGGGCAGTCACAGGTATGTCCTGTGAGGTCTGGGCTCAGGGACAGGAGCGAGGCAGCTGTCCTCACATAGTCTTTTCTGTGGCATTACCCTGAGTGGATTCCTAGCTAGATAGCCATCAAGCCTAATTCTCTGGCCTTCTGGAGGTTCTCCAAGCTAACTATTTAGTCTTTAAGAAAATTCCACTTTTGCTTAAGTTACCCAGTCATTTTCTTTTCTTGTGATCATGAACTTCGGTACTCTTTGTGCTTTACACAGACTTACTGCCAAGAAGAACCTTAGAGGGAGTCAAGGCCCAGGAAAATTGATATCCAAATTTCCAGGGAGATCCAGAGCCCATTTGAGGGAGCCCCAGAGGAGTCAGTCTCAAGATTCATTCCATCACTCCCCTTGGTAACAGCATCACTTCCTTGACTGAGGAGCTAGAGTTTTTCCTTCAGGTGAACAACTCCGTCCAGCAGCAAATTAAGCCCGTTTCCTTTTGTTCTTTATAAGTGGAACATGCTTGCCATGTTCAAGCTAACTTTAATGGAGTTTCCAGCTATCCAAAGTCTTATCAATAGCATCTTTTCTTATTCTGTAAGTAAGTATGAAAGTGTTTACTGGAAAGAATTTCTCATGTTCTGTCCTTTTCTCTTGCAAAGAAAAACACAGCACCAACATTAGCTTTAATTAGAGTACAATTATGGCCCATGTAGGAATAGAGGTCATTCTGAAAATCACAGGCTTGGCAGAGACTTTCAGAAGTCATTAATGCCATTTCTCTATTCCTGGACTTTTAAAATGGATTATGTAGGGGCGCCTGGGTGGCTCAGTCGGTTAAGTGTCTGCCTTCGGCTCAAGTCATGATCTGAAGGTCCCGGGATTGGCTCTAAGTCATTATCTGAGGGTCCTGGGATTGAGCCCCGTGTCAGGCTCCCTTCTGCCTCTCCCTCTGCCCGTTCCCACCATTCGTGCTCTTTCTTGCACTCTCTCTCTCTCAAGTAAATAAATAAAATCTTAAAAAAAAAAAAAAAAGTGGATTATGTAAGTAACACGAGGGGGCGGGGCACAAGAGAAACCTAGAAGCAAAGTAGAAATTGGAGATTGCCAAGAAAGGTCCAAAGCCCTTTCTTAGATTGTTCAAGCATCTGCTGGTTCTCTAACCATAATGACGTTCTATCTCTCCGCTGTATATATTAAAATAATACTTTAATTTCTCTTTTGTTGTGAAATTAGTAAATTTGTTATCGCTACTAAAAACAAACAAAACAAAGCACATATAAGCAGAAAGGGCCAACCATCACCTGTAATCTCACTACTGAAGATAATTACCGTTAATAATTTGGTGTCTGTATTAATCCAAAATTTTGCTAGTGACAGAAACCCAACTCAAACTACCTTGAGTTAAAACAAGGAAATGTATTGGCTTACAAAGCTGATAAATCCAGAGTTGTATTTTGTTTTAGGTTCATCTGCATTCAAGGGCTCACACAATGTCATCAAAATTTGGTTCCTCTGTCACTTTGTATTTCTCTCCTGTTGTCTGTTTTCTCTGTGTTGGCATCATTCTCAGGCAGGCTGGAGGATGGTGGTGGCCCCCACAGTTCCAGGCCTACATCCTATTGACTTAGTCCCCTAAGGGAAAAGAGAGAAATGATTTTCCAAAAGTAAAACAGAAGTTTTACTACTAGTCAGATAGGAATGGCTCTTCCTACTTTGTCGCCCTGCTAGCCTCAATACATGGCTTCCATATTATGATCTAAGATCCATAGTCCTAATTTGGCCCAGTGTGGGCCATATACCTACTCCCCCTCAAGTCATTTAATCTCGTGGGAGGGGCAGGTTTAAGTCCTGTACCATTATACTTTCAACTTGTTACCTAGACTCCCCATCCCCTCTACAAATCTTCCATCTCCTTTAGAAGAACATCCAAACTCAGTGTGCTCTGAACGCCCTCTATCACTAGCCCTTGGCTCCTTGGCTCGCTTTCCTGCTTCATGGTCTACCCTCTTTTCTTTCTCACTCTGCTCGCTTAAGCTGGGTTCTTGCTAGATCCCCAACATTTTCATCTGTAGGTCTGCAAATCTCCCTCTTTCGGGAGACATCTCACAGAAGTACCAAGTACAATCAATTTCTGAGCCTTGAGAAGTTTCTTTAGTGCATATGAGTTTTCCAATTTAGGATTCAACTTTCTCCAGGTCCTAAATAAGTTGCTCTTTGTCTTCTATCTTCCAAAACTGTTACTGTGTTACCTCCTTTACTCTCTTTAACCCTTGAATTTGTCTCTCTCTCTTTTTTTTTAATAAAAATGCACCAGGGGCATCTGGCTGGCTCAGTCAGTAATGCGTGCAACTCTTGATCTCAGGGTCATGAGTTCAAGGCCCATGTTGGGTGTGGAGCCTACTTTAAAAAAAATTCCCTTTTAACAGAGAGGTGTTAGGAGGTCACAGAGGTAAATGTCTATCTTCAAATCACCACCTTTAAGCAGAAGCTTCACCTTTAGTCTCTTAAAATCCTTTCTGTTTAAATTAGCCAGAGTTGGTTTCCGTTGCTTTCAACTAAAAGCTCTGATACATGTATTCAGAAAGAATATTCTTCCTAATAAAGGTAAAAGAATTGTTCTTGAGGACAAACAGAACCCTGAATGTTTTTTTTTTAAGTTTATTTATTTATAATGTCTAAACCCAACATGGGGCTCAACTCACAACCCTAAGATTAAGAGTCGCACACTCTACTGACTGAGCCAGCCAGGCGCCCCAGACCCTGAATATTATAGAGGTGAGGGACAGTCTAGACCCAGTTACTATTTAACCAGGGAGAATTTCCCAAATTCTGCAGCCCACAACAGTTGCAAAATGGTGCCTATTTACAGCAAAGGGATGTGAACATCGCATTTGCCACCTCCAGAGAAGATGGTGTGGAAAAGACACAGCCAGAACTTATCTGTGCTGGTTTAATCACTCCAGTCTCTATGAGCAAAATAGTGGGAGAAACTGTTTCATTTTTTCTTGGTGGTATTTTAGTTTTTCTTAACAGCAATAAAATGTTGAAGGAAAAAAATTAAGATGCTCAGAAATGAGGAAAACTTGCTTACCATGGTGTGAAGCAAAATACACAACCACAAATTCTGACTGAAGAGGTAAAACACCTGACCAAAACAAGTAAAATTACCATCCACAATAGCTCATACATTTGCACTTAGAAAAAGGAAAGTTATCATATAGCCTGTTTGGAATGGGAGTGTATTCATGAAGAAAAAATACTAAGCTTAATGGCCAGAGAACCAAGTGTCCCAGCGATATAGGTGAGCAAGAGGAGGGTCAAATGTCTCTGATTATGAAAAATATCACCATGGGCTCTGGGAATAATTTACCTTAAATAGAGAAAATTTCAAAATAGGAATTCATATGTAGGTCAAGTGCAGGTCACGAGTTTAAAAAGTCTACTGGAATTGAGAAATATATTTAGAATGAAGATATTATCATTGAGTCTTGACAAGGCAGGTTGAAGGGGAAACTTTCTAGAAGATAATCACCAGGAACTTCTGGACATGGAAATACTGGTCACAGTAGAGAGGAGGCTACTGTTAAGCCACCCCATTGGAAGGTGGAATTCATCCTTATTACATTTTTTTTAAAAGATTTTATCCATCTATTTGACAGAGAGAGAGAGAGCAAGAGAGCACAAGCAGGGGGAGGGGCATGGCAGGCAGAGGGAGAGGGAGAAGCAGGCTCCCCGCTGAGCAGGGAGCCCAACTTGGGACTCGATCCCAGGACCCTGAGATCATGACCTGAGCTGAAGGCAGACACTGAACCGACTGAGCCACCCAGGCGCCCCTCCTTATTACATTCTTACAGTTCCATCGCCTGAGCCTCAACCCCCAATTGCCAGACCCAGTAGAGTTTCCAGAAGTTTATCTATTCCTTTTCAGGCTCTCATCCCTCCCCGCTCGACAGAATTCCTTCTTGCTTCCAAGGACCTGAGGGGATGCAGAAGTTGTCTGGCTGCACCCAGTGCTCATCCGCTGAGCGTGGCAGACGGGCCCCCACCACTGCGCAGTTGCTGGCCTTTGAGAGCTGTGCCCAAAGCGGAGTGCTGGGCAAAGTCCCTGCGGTCAGAGCAGATGTGGGTGCTAAGGCATGGCGTCCTCTGAAGTAGCAAATCTAAGCGGTGCTGACACAGGCAACCAAAGGTACACGTTGGCAGATGACTAAGATGTCCGAACAATGTCCCTGAAGGAGTAAATAAGCGTTCCAGTAAAAACAGACGCTGAAGGCAATGTACTGCAATACATACTCCATAACGGGGCCCAGTGGGTGAAGGGAGCACCTTTCCCCTCAGCGTTCATTTGGTGGCGATTTTTTGCCAATGTGTCCAACCGTCAGGACAGATGAAATCATTGTCTCATTTCTAAGGAAAGGCCTAGAGAGTTGACTTGAAATTGAAGGTCATTTTAAACTGTGCAAGATGCATGAACTTGTTAACATGCAACTTTTCTGTTGACGTCCTTTCGTCACTGTATCAGAGAGATGGAAAACAAAAGGAAGAACAATGTATGCTCACGTCAGGATCAGCATTCCCATGGACTAGAAAATCCTTATCTTCGTCCTGAGTTAAGGAACCTAGTACCAGGAAATGAATAATAAAAACACTAATGTGAAGTGTCTGCATGCAGCTGGAGGCAAGACTGAGTTCATCCTGGTTCTAGGCCTTCGTGATTTACACGGGCATCCTTTCCCTTCTGTTGTTTTTAAACTTACATAGTATGGGGTGCCTGGGTGGCTCAGTCCTTAAGCGTCTGCCTTCGGCTCAGGTCATGATCCCAGGATCCTGGGATCGAGTCCCACATCGGGCTCCCTGCTCGGCGGGAAGCCTGCTTCTCCCTCCCCCACTCCCCCTGCTTATGTTCCCTCTCTCGCTGTGTCTCTCTCTGTCAAATAAATAAATAAAATCTTAAAAAAAAAAAAATACTTACATAGTATGGATCTGTAGTGTGACTTAGGTCTTTGGGCCTCACTGAAGTTGGCTTGTCTTTAAGTCCCTGTGTATCTACAGTTTTCTTAGATCTTTGCTGAGAAGAGGCTTTTAGGATGGATGTTTACAATGCACCTAAGAATTGGTCTGCTCCGGTGAGCAAGACAGACAGTTAAAGACATTTTGAAGAAGCAGTCAGTAATCTTCTAAAACGGAAACACATCACCTCATGTCTCCACTTCAACCCCCTATGATGACTGCCCATGCCACTTGGAACAAAATCCCAACTCCCAACCTGGGTCTACACGATCTGGCTCCTGCTGAGGCCCCCAACCTACCTCGTTCCTGGTCCCCCTCATTCACTGACAGTTTTGCTGTTCTGAGCTTATTTCTGCCTCAGACCTTGACCCTAGCTCCCTCTACCCGGAATGATCTTCCCTCGGCGTTTCACATGGATGGCTCCTTTTTGAGGTTCAGACTGCTGCTCAAATGTGAACTCCGCAGAGAAGCCACCCCAACAACCTGCTAAGCGAATGCCCTGGATACAGGCTGATGAGGATATAAATTTGTTCTGCCCCTTTGCAGGGCAATCTAGCAACAGTGACCCAGGTCACAAACATGCATGCCCTTCGGCCCAGGGATTCCACCTCTGGAAAGTTATCCTACAGATACACTCGCATGCGTGGGAAATGACATAAGGATAAAGTTATCCATTGCAACATTATCTGAAATAACAAAAGATTGCAAACTACCTACATGTTCCTCAATAGGGGACAGGATAAATAAATTACAGAACATTCATACAATGGACTACTTTCTTAATTTGCAGCTATAAAGGAGAATGAGGAAGATCTCCAAGTCCTGATATGGGAAACTCTCCAAGATATACAATCAGGTAAAAAAGCGAAGTGCAAAACAGCATGGCTGGCAGGCTGCCATCTCTGTGAGGAGGGGCTAAAATAAGAATAGTACATGCTTGTATTTGCTTGTTTATATTTTAAATATTTTTTTTTTTTAAAGATTTTATTTATTTATTTGAGACAGAGAATGAGATACAGAGAGCATGAGAGGGAGGAGGGTCAGAGGGAGAAGCAGACTCCCTGCCGAGCAGGGAGCCCGATGCGGGACTCGATCCAGGGACTCCAGGATCATGACCTGAGCCGAAGGCAGTCGCTTAACCAACTGAGCCACCCAGGCGCCCTTGCTTGTTTATATTTTAAAAAAACCAGTAAGGACACACACAAAAGCATGTAGACAGGTTACCTAGGCAGGATGAATGGGGAGATACAGGTGAATGGGGACCAGGGGTGGGAAGGAGACTTTCCCTGAACACCTTTTAATACATTTTTGTCTGATTCATGTCACTGTATTACCTTTTCTAAATTAAATACATTTTAAATGGTTTTCATTCTGCGAAAAAATAAAACAGCACTTCCCAATCCCCCTTTATTCTATTATCCTGCTTTATTTTCTTCATGTAGCATTTACTACTGCGTAACAGGATATAAAAATGGAAGCTCCACCGAGGGACCAAAACCTCATACTCTAATGTAGGAGACCAAATCAACATGCACATTTTCAAAAGATTTCATTAAAAGCTTCTGAATGCCTCACTTTCCTCTAGTGGCATATAGATGCTGGATATTAGGAGAATGATTTATGAAGAGGCTTTTAGAGAGAAGTATGGGTGTGCTGTGAGTACCCCTCAAAGGAGACTGGGGTGCCTAGTGCTCACTTGCACCTTAGTGAGAAGGGCAACCATGGGCACCGCCGGCCCCCACGGCCCCAATTTTGACTTACATCCCCTGCAGTGGAGGGACACAGCGGAGCGGGGTCTGGCTTCCTGTGACCTCTCCAGTAAGGTGCTGACAGAGGGGCTGAGGGAGATAGGGGGTGTGGTCTAGCTGCACTTCCGGGTCTACAGGGTGGGCGGGGCAGGAAGTGGGCCGAGCTCTCTGCAAGAGAAGGCGGAGTCAGTGGCGCCTTAGGTCTTGGCCAAAGGATTGCCTGGAGGTGAGAAGAGAGTCTCGCAGACCTGAGCTGGATTCCTGCCGGCTGAGGAAGCAAAAGACAGACAGGCATCAGGGGACTTTGAGGGAGAGATCCCGCAGGGACCGATGGGGTCAGGGGTCTCTGAAGACTCACCAAAGCACTTCTCTCAGGAAAGAGTCTGTGTCTCACTCTGGCTTAAGCACAAAGCCAGTTGAAGCAGATGGTACTGATCAAGTAAGAACTTTCGTGCATCTTTTCCTCTCCCTCTGGCTCCTTCTCTTCTAGGTCTTGGCTTCCCCTCTGCGGCTGCTGACCCCAGCTGGAGGTGGGGAAGAGAATGTTCATTCAAATGAAATATGAAGTTTACATTATTTACATGGGACCAAACATTGCAAATGACTAAATTAAGACTGTGTTTATAACTTAAAGTGATCATAAGGATTTGTATCGCCTGATAATAGGCAGAGTCAGTGTCCTGATAGAGAGCAGGGCAGGTGGCAAGTTGCACTTCTTTAGGTCGGGGGACTGGGGAGAGCCTCTTCGAAGAAGTGACCTTAGTGAGGTGAGAAGACAAACCATCCTGACATCTCAGTAAATTCTAAGACTCTCCTAAGCAGAGAGAACAAGGGCTTCCGGCCCCGAGAACGTTACTTGAGATAATATTACCCTCTCCCAGTCTTCCTCTTCCTCCCTGGCTGCCCCTCTGGCTCCCCGGCTCACCCCTCATCCCACCAAAGCTCTGCACGCGCACTTAGCATGAGGTCCTGGTTCTGGGCTTTCGCCCTTCCTCTCCCTCTGGATCTAGAAGATCTCCTCCAGTCTCATACCTTTCAATACCAAACTAACAGACCCGCCCTGAGTCAGATCCGATTACCTCCCAGATGTGTCCTCTTGGATGTCTAACAGCCGTCTTAGGTAAGCCCAAACTTGAATTTTTGGTTGGTCCCTCTTGCTGACATCCCCCCGGTTTTTCGTAAGTAAATGCCAACATTGTCCACCCAGTTGCTTGAAAACACAAACCTGGGAGTCAGTCTTGCTTCTTCCTTTTTCTCTATCCCATATCCAATTTATCTGCCAATCCTGTTGGTTGAACTCTTAAAATTGACTCCCAGTCTGTCCTTCTCCACCTGCAGTGGTCCACGCCACCCTCATCTCTCACTGTTGCTTCTTAACTGTGGTCTCCCACTTCACTCTTGCCATTCCCTCCCTACGTCCCCACCGCCAGGTGATTCTTAGAGCATCTAGAGTGATCTTCTTTCTTATCGTTGTAAAAAACACATAAAACTCACCGTCATACAATTTTTGCATGCACACGACAGTAGCATTAAGCATATGCACGCTGTTGTGGAACAGATGTCTATCTAGTGTTTCATCTTGCAAAACTGAAGCCCTCTACCCACTGAACAACTCCCCCTGCCCCTCTCCCCACCCCCCCCAGCCCCTGCCACCACCACTCTACTTTCTAAGAGTCTGACTACTCTAGATACCTCACCTAAGTGGACCTGTACCGTATCTGTCTTTTTGTAACTGGCTTATTTCACTTAGTCTGATGTCCTCAAGATCCATGCTGTGGCGTGTGACAGGCCTCCCTCCTTCTTTTGTAAGGCTGAATGTGTACACCACGTCTTCTTTATCTGTTTGCTGACTGACATTTCAACTGCTTTCGTGGCTATTGTGAATAATGCTGTGATAACAGCAGTACACAAATATCTCTTCACAATTCTGTGGATACATACCCAGAAGTGGGATTGCTGGATCATATAGTAGTTCTGTTTTTAGTTTTTTCAGGAACCTCCACACTGTTTTCCACAGCAGCTGCATCATTTTACAATCCCACCAGCAGCGTATAAGGATTCCAGTTTTTTCACTTCTTCACATCCTTGCCAACACTCGTTATTTTCTTCCCTCTCCTCCCTCCCTCCCTCCTTCCCTCCATTTCCTTCTTTCTTTTTCTTTCTTTTTTCTTTCTTTCTTTCTTTCTTTCTTTCTTTCTTTCTTTCTTTCTTT